>NC_092341.1:101023214-101329642 GCF_046630445.1 Rutidosis leptorrhynchoides | reverse complement strand
TCAAACTTATATATATATATATACATACATTATATAACAACATTAAGGTTACAATTATAAATTTTTATATTAATAACAATATTAATGAAAGTAATGATAATTATAACAATTAAAATTTTTAACTTGTGCTTACAACATAATCTTGATTTAGAAATTCATACATAGATTTACATTTATACATGTATATATATATACACTATATATATATATACTCAATTATGTTTTAAATGTTTAGTATATAATTAATTATATATATTAAACAATTAACCTCAACGTACATCATTATATATTTAATATTTTGATATCGTTGGCATATCAAGTTTGAATCATTGATATACAATATACTAAAAATAACAAGCTTTAGTTATTTAAAGCTATTTTTCATAATAACTAAATTACTTAATAGCTCATTAATATAATTAATATAATTATTTACATATATAATTATTTATATTTACTTTTCGGGTTACAATTTGTAGTGACCCGAACTTTTCCATGTTTATATATATATTAAATGAAATTGTTATTTACATGATTAAGTGTTTCCAACATGTTAAGCAATCAAACGTGTTAAGACTTGATTAATTGAAATAGGTTTCATATAGACAATTGACCACCCAAGTTGACCGGTGATTCACGAATGTTAAAACTTGTAAAAACTATATGATGACATATATATGGATATATATATATATAGTTAACATGATATTATGATAAGTAAACATATCATTAAGTATATTAACAATGAACTACATATGTAAAAACAAGACTACTAACTTAATGATTTTGAAACGAGACATATATGTAACGATTATCGTTGTAACGACATTTAATGTATATATATCATATTAAGAGATATTTATACATCATAATATCATGATAATATAATAATTTAAAATCTCATTTGATATTATAAACATTGGGTTAACAACACTTAGCAAGATCGTTAACCTAAAGGTTTCAAAACAACACTTACATGTAACGACTAACGATGACTTAACGACTCAGTTAAAATGTATATACATGTAGTGTTTTAATATGTATTCATACACTTTTGAAAGACTTCAAGAAACTTATCAAAATACTTCTACTTAACAAAAATGCTTACAATTACATCCTCGTTCAGTTTCATCAACAATTCTACTAGTATGCATCTGTATTCGTACTCGTACAATACACAGCTTTTAGATGTATGTACTATTGGTATATACACTCCAATGATCAGCTCTTAGCAGCCCATGTGAGTCACCTAACACATGTGGGAACCATCATTTGGCAACTAGCATGAAATATCTCATAAAATTACAAAAATATGAGTAATCATTCATGACTTATTTACCTGAAAACAAAATTACATATCCTTTATATCTAATCCATACACCAACGACCAAAAACACCTACAAACACTTTCATTCTTCAATTTTCTTCATATAATTGATCTCTCTCAAGTTCTATCTTCAGGTTCTAAGTGTTCTTCATAAATTCCAAAAGTTCTAGTTTCATAAAATCAAAAATACTTCCAAGATTGCAAGTTTACTTCCAAGTTTTCTAAATCCATTCCAAGTAATCATCCAAGATCAAGAAACCTTTGTTACTTACAGTAGGTTATCTTTCTAATAAAAGGTAATAATCATATTCAAACTTTAATTCAATTTCTATAACTATAACAATCTTATTTCGAGTGGAAATCTTACTTGAAATTGTTTTCGTGTCATGATTCTGCTTCAAGAACTTTCAAGCCATCCAAGGATCCTTTGAAGCTAGATCCATTTTTCTCATTTCCAGTTGGTTTATCCAAGGAACTTGAGGTAGTAATGATATTCATAACATCATTCGATTCATACATAAAAAGCTGTCTTATTCAACGTTATAAACTTGTAATCACTAGAACATAGTTTAGTTAATTTAAACTTATTCGCAAATAAAGTTAATCCTTCTAACTAGACTTTTAAAATCAACTAAACACATGTTCTATATCTATATGATATGCTAACTTAATGATTTAAAACTCGAAAACACGATAAACACCATAAAACTGGATATACGCAGTCGTAGTAAAACCGGGGGCTGTTTTGGTTGGGATAATTAAAAGCTAAGAAGAACTTTGATTTAAAAGCTATACTTCTGGAAAAATGATTTTTCTTATGAACATGAAACTATATCCAAAAAACTTGGTTAAACTCAAAGTGAAAGTATGTTTTTCAAAATGGTCATCAAGATGTCGTTCTTTCGACGGAAATGACTACCTCTTTCAAAAATGACTTGTAACTTGTATTTCCGACTATAAACTTATACTTTTTCTATTTAGATTCATAAAGTTAAGTTCAATACGAAACCGTGGCCACTGGAATCACTCAAAACGGATTAGAAACGAAGAAATGGCGAGTAAAACAAGATTGATAAAAACTACTCATTTTACCTACGTGAAAGTTAGTAATAAATCTATTCCAACCATAACCTAATCAACTTATATTGTATATCATGTAATCTTGAGATACCATAGACTCGTATACAATGTTTCGACCTATCATGTCGACCCATCTATATATATATTGCTGAACAACCATAGACACTCTATATGTGAATGTTGGAGTTAGCTATACAGGGTTGAGGTTGATTCCAAAATATATATATAGTTTGAGTTGTGATCAATACTGAGATACGTATACAATGGGTCGTGGATTGATTCAAGATAATATTTATCGATTTATTTTTGTACATCTAACTGTGGACAACTAGTTGTAGGTTACTAACGAGGACAGCTGACTTAATAAACTTAAAACATCAAAATGTATTAAAAGTATTGTAAATATATTTTGAACATACTTTGATATATATGTATATATTGTTATAGGTTTGTGAATCAACCAATGGCCAAGTCTTACTTCCCGACGAATTAAAAATCTGTGAAAGTGAGTTATAGTCCCACTTTTAAAATCTAATATTTTTGGGATGAGAATACATGTAGGTTTTATAAATGATTTACAAAATAGACACAAGTACGTGAAACTACATTCTATGGTTGAATTATCAAAATCGAATATGCCCCTTTTTATTAAGTCTGGTACTCTAAGAATTAGGGAACAGACACCCTAATTGACGCGAATCCTAAAGATAGATCTATTGGGCCTAACAAACCCCATCCAAAGTACCGGATGCTTTAGTACTTCGAAATTTATATCATATCCGAAGGGTATCCCGGAATGATGGGGATATTCTTATATATGCATCTTGTTAATGTCGGTTACCAGGTGTTCACCATATGAATGATTTTTATCTCTATGTATGGGATGTGTATTGAAATATGAAATCTTGTGGTCTATTGTTACGATTTGATATATATACGTTAAACCTATAACTCACCAACATTTTTGTTGACGTTTAAAGCATGTTTATTCTCAGGTGAATACTAAGAGCTTCCGCTATTGCATACTAAAATAAGGACAAGATTTGGAGTCCATGTTTGTATGATATTGTGTAAAAACTGCATTCAAGAAACTGATTTCGATGTAACATATTTGTATTGTAAACCATTATGTAATGGTCGTGTGTAAACAAGATATTTTAGATTATCATTATTTGATAATCTACGTAAAGCTTTTTAAACCTTTAGTTATGAAATAAAGGTTATGGTTTGTTTTAAAATGAATGCAGTCTTTGAAAAACGTCTCATATAGAGGTCAAAACCTCGCAACGAAATCAATTAATATGGAACGTTTTTAATCAATAAGAACGGGACATTTCAGTTGGTATCCGAGCGTTGGTCTTAGAGAACCAGAAAATTTGCATTAGTGTGTCTTATCGAGTTTGTTAGGATGCATTAGTGAGTCTGGACTTCGACCGTGTTTTCTTTAAAAATGATTGCTTAACATTTTTGTTGGAAACTATATATTATTAACATGTATATATTATGTGATATATTAATCTCTTAACATGTTTGATATTGTGTGATAGATGTCTACCTCTAGCACAAATCCCATTGACTCACCTAATAATAACGAAGAGTCGAATATATATTGGACTGATTCACAAGTTCTCGAAGAGGAACCGGAAGAAGAATCAGAACCGGAAGAAGAATCAGAACCGGAAGAGGAGGAACTGGAGGAGGAAATAGAACCGGTGGGGGAAATAATAAAACGGTTAAGTAAAAGAAAATCCTCAACCAACCAACCAAGGTTAATTATGGTCAATGGTGTTTCCGCCAAGGAAGAAAAATATTGGGAGGATTACCAATTCTCCGATGAATCGGATTCCGACGAGAATTCCGATGATGTTATAGAAATTACCCCAACTGAATTTAAAAAGGAAAAAGAAAATAATAAGGGAAATGGCATAAAAATAGAGAAATCTAATTCCAACCCCGATGAACTTTATATGTATCATCAACCCCCGAAGTCCTTAAGTTGTAACAATGACCCGGGAACCTCTAAACCACCAGGTTTTTCTAAACCGTTGTGGAAAACGACAGCTAGTATTAGGGGAACATCATATATCCCTGGAAACTTGGCAAAACGAACCAAAACCGAAGAAGAAGAAGAAACGAGCGAGTCGGAATAAGATAGTTGTATTCGTATGGTGTAATATATGTAATATAGTGTGCTTATGCTTTATGATATATGTAAAAATTGCTTATATTAATAAGTATTTTTTTTATGAATCTAACTCTTGTCTATTTTACAGTATAAAAACACAAAATGGGTAGACAACCCAATATTTTAAGAGACCTACCCGGAGAATTCTTCAGCACAACTATTTACGGCGAAATCAGTTTGTAAGACATTCGAAGAACGTTCCAAGAATGCCTTGGTTTATAAGAGACTTTCGTTTGAAAGATGGGGGATATCACATTGGGAAACCCATAAGTTACGATGTGTTTACTTTGACGCATATATTGTGGGGAACCCAAGTGCTATTTTACGCAACGGGTTAAGAAATTATTTTGACTCAATGTATCCGAACATAGGACTTCATGATTTAGAAAAAGTGGCTAACATGCAACATAAAGAAGCATGTTATGCTTATGGGTTAGTAATGTTCGCTTCTCACCAAGGTGAGAACAAGAACATCGGGCTACAACTATTAAACAAAACATTTCCACAAGTAACAGACTCAGTAGTTGGGGTGAGAAACAAGGTTTTAGATTGTTACAGGACTGTTGGACATTACGTAACCCTCGTCCCTTTGATGACGTTACAACACGCTGTCTTATCAACGGCCATAACGGTTATGTTCCACAAGACCAAGGATGGGAAGTAGTCCTAGTAAAACCAGAATGCATGACTTGTTTCTGGACGTATGAATTACGTGTCTTTATTGCCTTTGCTGAACGACTTGTGTACTAGCTAGAATTATCTTCACAACTATCTTGTATCAAAGTTATTGTGTGCTATATTTCATGCTTTATGTAAAATAAGCGGTATTGTAAGTTTGTAAAATATTGTATAAAAGTTTGAACGCGAAATATTATTATAATCAGTTTTTCATATAGAATTGTAGTAGTTGAATTGTATATTAGCTACTAAGTATGAACTTAACGGTTAGGTACTACCCGAATTTAAACTTATAAAACGCTAATATGAAGAAAAAGCTTTTATAAATGAGTTCATATTATGCTACAAAATACTATTAACTACTCTTAATATTCTGTATGATTAACTTGTTCCATTTGACTATTTTGAAGGAAATGGCACCGACTACTCGACACACCGTGAATATGGATGAAGAGGAATTCCGTACTTTTCTAGCTTCAAACATAGCCGCAGTACAGGCTGCGCTACATACCAACAATAACCTTGGATCTAGCAGTACAGGAAATCGTGTAGGATGCACCTACAAAGAATTCACTGCCTGTAAACCTTTGGAATTTGATGGAACCGAAGGACTGATCGGATTGAAACGGTGGACCGAGAAGGTCGAATCGGTGTTTGCCATAAGTAAGTGTACTGAAGAGGACAAAGTGAAGTACGCTACGCATACCTTCACAGGTTCTGCGTTAACATGGCGGAATACCTATCTAGAGCAAGTGGGACAAGATGATGCTTATGCACTACCGTGGTCAGCATTCAAGCACTTGATGAACGAGAAGTACCGTCCCAGAACCGAGGTCAATAAGCTCAAGACAGAACTTAGAGGGTTACGAACCCAAGGATTTAATATTACCACGTACAAAAGACGATTCACAGAATTATGCCTATTGTGTCCGGGAGTGTTCGAAGATGAGGAAGAGAAGATCGACGCGTTTGTGAAAGGATTACCGGAAAGAATCCAAGAAGATATAAGTTCACACGAGCCCGCCTCCATACAACATGCATGTAGAATGGCTCATAAACTAGTGAACCAGATTGAAGAAAGAATTAAAGAACAGATTACTGAAGAGGCCAATGTGAAGCAAGTCAAACGAAAGTGGGAGGAAAACAGTGATAAGAATCACCAATACAACAACAACAGCAATTACAACAATAATCGCAACAATTATCCCAACAATCGCAACATCAATCGCAACTACAACAAACGGCCCAACAACAACAACAACAACAACAACAACAACAACAACTACAACAATCATCCCAACAACAATAACAACCGTAACAACAACAACAATCAGAAGCAGCTATGCCAAAGGTGTGAAAAGTATCACTCGGGGTTCTGCACCAAATTTTGCAACAAGTGTAAAAGAAATGGTCATAGCGCGGCAAAGTGTGAGGTCTACGGACCAGGGGTTAACAGAACGAAAGGAACAAATGGTGTCGGAACGAGTAATGGCGGAGCAAGTAGTGTCGGAGCAAGTTATGCCAATGTAGTTTGTTATAAATGTGGAAAACCGGGCCACATTATTAGAAATTGCCCGAACCAGGAGAACACGAATGGACAAGGCCGCGGAAGAGTTTTCAATATTAATGAGGCAGAGGCACAGAAGACCCGGAGCTTGTTACGGGTACGTTTCTTATTGACAATAAATTTGCTTACGTTTTATTTGATTCGGGTGCGAATAGAAGCTATATGAGTAGAGATTTTTGTGCTAAATTAAGTTGTCCATTGACGCCGTTGGATATTAAATTTTTACTCGAATTAGCAAACGGTAAATTAATTTCAGCAGATAATATATGCCGGAATCGAGAAATTAAACTGGGTAGCGAAATATTTAAGATTGACTTGATACCAGTAGAGTTAGGGAGTTTTGATGTGATAATCGGTATGGACTGGTTGAAAGAAGTGAAAGCAGAGATTGTTTGTTATAAAAATGCAATTCGCATTATACGAGAAAAAGGAAAACCCTTAATGGTGTACGGAGAAAAGGGCAACACGAAGCTACATCTTATTAGTAATTTGAAGGCACAAAAACTAATAAGAAAAGGTTGCTATGCTGTTCTAGCACACGTCGAGAAAGTACAAACTAAAGAAAAGAGAATCAATGATGTTCCCGTCGCAAAAGAATTTCCCGATGTATTTTCGAAAGAATTACTGGGATTACCCCCATATCAATCCGTTGAATTTCAAATAGATCTTGTACCAGGAGCTGCACCAATAGCTCGTGCTCCTTACAGACTCGCACCCAGCGAGATGAAAGAACTGCAAAGCCAATTACAAGAACTTTTAGAGCGTGGTTTCATTCGACCAAGCACATCACCGTGGGGAGCTCCTGTTTTGTTTGTCAAGAAGAAAGATGGTACATTCAGGTTGTGTATCGACTACCGAGAGTTGAACAAACTTACCATCAAGAACCGCTACCCACTACTGAGAATCGATGACTTATTTGATCAACTACAAGGCTCGTCTGTTTATACGAAGATTGACTTACATTCCGGGTATCATCAAATGCGGGTGAAAGAAGATGATATTCCAAAGACTGCTTTCAGAACACGTTACGGTCATTACGAATTTATGGTCATGCCGTTTGGTTTGACTAATGCACCAGCTGTGTTCATGGACCTTATGAACCGAGTGTGTGGACCATACCTTGACAAGTTTGTCATTGTTTTCATTGATGACATACTTATTTACTCAAAGAATGACCAAGAATACGGTGAACATTTGAGAAAGGTGTTAGAAGTATTGAGGAAGGAAGAATTGTACGCTAAATTTTCAAAGTGTGCATTTTGGTTGGAAGAAGTTCAATTCCTCGGTCACACAGTGAACAAAGAAGGTATTAAGGTGGATCCAGCAAAGATAGAAACTGTTGAAAAGTGGGAAACCCCGAAAACTCCTAAACACATACGCCAGTTTTTAGGACTAGCTGGTTACTACAGAAGGTTCATCCAAGACTTTTCCAGAATAGCAAAACCCTTGACTGCATTAACGCATAAAGGGAAGAAATTTGAATGGAAGGATGAACAAGAGAAAGCGTTTCAGTTATTGAAGAAAAAGCTAACTACGGCACCTATATTGTCATTTCCTGAAGGGAATGATGATTTTGTGATTTATTGTGACGCATCAAATCAAGGTCTCGGTTTTGTATTAATGCAACGAACGAAGGTGATTGCTTATGCGTCTAGACAATTGAAGATTCACGAACAAAATTATACGACGCATGATTTGGAATTAGGCACGGTTGTTTTTGCATTAAAGACTTGGAGGCACTAATTATATGGGGTCAAAAGTATTATATATACCGACTACAAAAGTATTCATCACATATTTAATCAGAAACAACTGAATATGAGGCAGCGTAGGTGGATTGAATTGTTGAATGATTACGACTTTGAGATTCGTTACCACCCGGGGAAGGCAAATGTGGTAGCCGACGTCTTGAGCAGGAAGTACAGAGAACCCATTCGAGTAAAATCTATGAATATAATGATTCACAATAACCTTACTACTCAAATAAAGGAGGCGCAACAAGGAGTTTTAAAAGAGGGAAATTTAAAGGATGAAATACCCAAAGGATCGGAGAAGCATCTTAATATTCGGGAAGACGGAACCCGGTATAGGGCTGAAAGGATTTGGGTACCAAAATTTGGAGATATGAGAGAAATGGTACTTAGAGAAGCTCATAAAACCAGATACTCAATACATCCTGGAACGGGGAAGATGTACAAGGATCTCAAGAAACATTTTTGGTGGCCGGGTATGAAAGCCGATGTTGCTAAATACGTAGGAGAATGTTTGACGTGTTCTAAGGTCAAAGCTAAGCATTAGAAACCATCAGGTCTACTTCAACAACCAGAAATCCCGGAATGGAAATGGGAAAACATTACCATGGATTTCATCACTAAATTGCCAAGGACTGCAAGTGGTTTTGATACTATTTGGGTAATAGTTGATCGTCTCACCAAATCAGCACACTTCCTGCCAATAAGAGAAGATGACAAGATGGAGAAGTTAGCACGACTGTATTTGAAGGAAGTCGTCTCCATACATGGAATACCAATCTCTATTATCTCTGATAGGGATGGCAGATTTATTTCAAGATTCTGGCAGACATTACAGCAAGCATTAGGAACTCGTCTAGACATGAATACTGCCTATCATCCACAAACTGATGGGCAGAGTGAAAGGACGATACAAACGCTTGAAGACATGCTACGAGCATGTGTTATTGATTTTGGAAACAGTTGGGATCGACATCTACCGTTAGCAGAATTTTCCTACAACAACAGCTACCATTCAAGCATTGAGATGGCGCCGTTTGAAGCACTTTATGGTAGAAAGTGCAGGTCTCCGATTTGTTGGAGTGAAGTGGGGGATAGACAGATTACGGGTCCGGAGATAATACAAGAAACTACCGAGAAGATCATCCAAATTCAACAACGGTTGAAAACCGCCCAAAGTCGACAAAAGAGCTACGCTGACATTAAAAGAAAAGATATAGAATTTGAAATTGGAGAGATGGTCATGCTTAAAGTTGCACCTTGGAAAGGCGTTGTTCGATTTGGTAAACGAGAGAAATTAAATCCAAGGTATATTGGACCATTCAAGATTATTGATCGTGTCGGACCAGTAGCTTACTGACTTGAATTACCTCAATAACTCGCGGCTGTACATAACACTTTCCACGTCTCGAATTTGAAGAAATGTTTTGCTAAAGAAGATCTCACTATTCCATTAGATGAAATTCAAATCAACGAAAAACTTCACTTCATCGAAGAACCCGTCGAAATAATGGATCGTGAGGTTAAAAGACTTAAGCAAAACAAGATACCAATTGTTAAGGTTCGATGGAATGCTCGTAGAGGACCCGAGTTCACCTTGGAACGAGAAGATCAGATGAAGAAGAAATACCCGCATTTATTTCCAGAAGATACGTCAACGCCTCCAACTACTTAAAATTTCAGGACGAAATTTATTTAACGGGTAGGTACTGTAGTGACCCGAACTTTTCCATGTTTATATATATATTAAATGAAATTGTTATTTACATGATTAAGTGTTTCCAACATGTTAAGCAATCAAACTTGTTAAGACTTGATTAATTGAAATAGGTTTCATATAGACAATTGACCAACCAAGTTGACCGGTGATTCACGAACGTTAAAACTTGTAAAAACTATATGATGACATATATATGGATATATATATATATATATATATATATATATATATATATATATATATATATATATATATATATATATATATATATATATATATATATATATATATATATATATATATATATATATATATATATATATATAGTTAACATGATATTATAATAAGTAAACATATCATTAAGTATATTAACAATGAACTACATATGTAAAAACAAGACTACTAACTTAATGATTTTGAAACGAGACATATATGTACCGATTATCGTTGTAACGACATTTAATGTATATATATCATATTAAGAGATATTTATACATCATAATATCATGATAATATAATAATTTAAAATCTCATTTGATATTATAAACATTGGGTTAACAACACTTAACAAGATCGTTAACCTAAAGGTTTCAAAACAACACTTACATGTAACGACTAACGATGACTTAACGACTCAGTTAAAATGTATATACATGTAGTGTTTTAATATGTATTCATACACTTTTGAAAGACTTCAAGACACTTATCAAAATACTTCTACTTAACAAAAATGCTTACAATTACATCCTCGTTCAGTTTCATCAACAATTCTACTCGTATGCACCCGTATTCGTACTCGTACAATACACAGCTTTTAGATGTATGTACTATTGGTATATACACTCCAATGATCAGCTCTTAGTAGCCCATGTGAGTCACCTAACACATGTGGGAACCATCATTTGGCAACTAGCATGAAATATCTCATAAAATTACAAAAATATGAGTAATCATTCATGACTTATTTACCTGAAAACAAAATTACATATCCTTTATATCTAATCCATACACCAACTACCAAAAACACCTACAAACACTTTCATTCTTCAATTTTCTTCATCTAATTGATCTCTCTCAAGTTCTATCTTCAAGTTCTAAGTGTTCTTCATAAATTCCAAAAGTTCTAGTTTCATAAAATCAAGAATACTTCCAAGATTGCAAGTTTACTTCCAAGTTTTCTAAATCCATTCCAAGTAATCATCGAAGATCAAGAAACCTTTGTTACTTACAGTAGGTTATCTTTCTAATACAATGTAATAATCATATTCAAACTTTAATTCAATTTCTATAACTATAACAATCTTATTTCGAGTGGAAATCTTACTTGAAATTGTTTTCGTGTCATGATTCTGCTTCAAGAACTTTCAAGCCATCCAAGGATCCTTTGAAGCTAGATCCATTTTTCTCATTTCCAGTTGGTTTATCCAAGGAACCTGAGATAGTAATGATGTTCATAACATCATTCGATTCATACATAAAAAGCTGTCTTATTCAACGTTATAAACTTGTAATCACTAGAACATAGTTTAGTTAATTCTAAACTTGTTCGCAAATAAAGTTAATCCTTCTAACTAGACTTTTAAAATCAACTAAACACATGTTCTATATCTATATGATATGCTAACTTAATGATTTAAAACCTGAAAACACGATAAACACCATAAAACTGGATATACGTCGTCGTAGTAAAACCGGGGGCTGTTTTGGTTGGGATAATTAAAAGCTAAGAAGAATTTTGATTTAAAAGCTATACTTCTGGAAAAATGATTTTTCTTATGAACATGAAACTATATCTAAAAATCATGGTTAAACTCAAAGTGAAAGTATGTTTTTCAAAATGGTCATCAAGATGTCGTTCTTTCGACGGAAATGACTACCTCTTTCAAAAATGAATTGTAACTTGTATTTCCGACTATAAACTTATACTTTTTCTATTTAGATTCATAAATTTTAGTTCAATACGAAACCGTGGCCACTGGAATCACTCAAAACGGATTAGAAACGAAGAAATGGCGAGTAAAACAAGATTGATAAAAACTACTCATTTTACCTACGTGAAAGTTAGTAATAAATCTATTCCAACCATAACCTAATCAACTTATATTGTATATTATGTAATCTTGAGATACCATAGACACGTATACAAAGTTTCGATCTATCATGTCGACCCATCTATATATATATTGCGGAACAACCATAGACACTCTATATGTGAATGTTTGAGTTAGCTATACAGGGTTGAGGTTGATTCCAAAATATATATATAGTTTGAGTTGTGATCAATACTGAGATACGTATACACTGGGTCGTGGATTGATTCGAGATAATATTTATCGATTTATTTTTGTACATCTAACTGTGGACAACTAGTTGTAGGTTACTAACGAGGACAGCTGACTTAATAAACTTAAAACATCAAAATGTATTAAAAGTATTGTAAATATATTTTGAACATACTTTGATATATATGTATATATTGTTATAGGTTCGTGAATCAACCAGTGGCCAAGTCTTACTTCCCGAAGAAGTAAAAATCTGTGAAAGTGAGTTATAGTCCCACTTTTAAAATCTAATATTTTTGGGAAGAGAATACATGCAGGTTTTATAAATGATTTACAAAATAGACACAAGTATGTGAAACTACATTCTATGGTTGAATTATCGAAATCGAATATGCCCCTTTTTATTAAGTCTGGTAATCTAAGAATTAGGGAACAGACACCCTAATTGACGCGAATCCTAAAGATAGATCTATTGGGCCTAACAAACCCCATCCAAAGTACCGGATGCTTTAGTACTTCGAAATTTATATCATATCCGAAGGGTATCCCGGAATGATGGGGATATTCTTATATATGCATCTTGTTAATGTCGGTTACCAGGTGTTCACCATATGAATGATTTTTATCTCTATGTATGGGATGTGTATTGAAATATGAAATCTTGTGGTCTATTGTTACGATTTGATATATATAGGTTAAACCTATAACTCACCAATATTTTTGTTGACATTTAAAGCATGTTTATTCTCAGGTGAATACTAAGAGCTTCCGCTGTTGCATACTAAAATAAGGACAAGATTTGGAGTCCATGTTTGTATGATATTGTGTAAAAACTGCATTCAAGAAACTGATTTCGATGTAACATATTTGTATTGTAAACCATTATGTAATGGTCGTGTGTAAACAGGATATTTTAGATTATCATTATTTGATAATTTAAGTAAAGTTTTTTAAACCTTTAGTTATGAAATAAAGGTTATGGTTTGTTTTAAAATGAATGCAGTCTTTGAAAAACGTCTCATATAGAGGTCAAAATCTCGCAACGAAATCAATTAATGTGGAACGTTTTTAATCAATAAGAACGGGACATTTCACAATTAAAGGTTCGTGAATCGTCAAGATTAGTCACAAGGTAATTGATTACCTGAATATAGATTTCAAACTTCCAAGACTCAATATTACAGATTTTGCTTATCGTATCGGAAACATATAAAGATTAAAGTTTAAATTTGGTCGGAAATTTTCAGGTCATTACACACTTGCAAAAGAAACCAAACATCCTATACAAGTACTATAAGTATGTGAGATTTGGTCTTAATGCATGAAAGTGACTAATCATTCCAAAAGTGGTAAACCCAACATTCTTGGAGAAGTGTCTTGATTAATATTTAGGGAAATTTCAGTTTGGTCAAGACTTAGTTAGTCATATTAATGTCTTTGATTCAATTCTAAAGACTAGTCACTATGTCATTAGCTTCCTAGTTTCAATTAATCACAAGTCATGATCTTTTTTAAGTTTTAGTTAGAGATTAATTGAACAATGTCTCTATAAGATAATCATGAAGCATGTAGAGACATCAAAGTTAAGTCATAAGCAATCACCCTTAGTTACTTACACTAGATCAAATAGACAATTGACCATACTTTCCTTGTGAACCATTTTACACTTAATCTATTGAAGTAGGTTAGTTACTTGAATCCTAACTAATGAGCACATAGAAAATATATTAATCAAGTTGACAAGTTTATGAGTATTAAGTATATTGACAAGTAGCAAGTAATACTCACATAGCAAGAGATAGTTATTCTAGGATCAATCATATAGATACTTGCACAACTTATAATTCAAACACTTAATAAGCTTAATGTGCAATATAACACATTACATGATTATTGTGTAAGCACACATTAATGTCCAACACATGCACAAGGGAAGAGCAATCTCTAGTTAGGACTTGGTGACCATCCTAAATGTATCTAAGTATATTTTAGAATTACAAGTCATTACTAGTTAACCTTGAGAGCATTGTTCCTTATTTAGGCTTAATTAATCACTAAGTCATTTCTAATAGCAATCATTTTCTAGTGACATTGGCTTAAGTGTGTTGGTACTTGATGATCAGATTAAGGATATCTGGATAAGAATTAAGATCACAAGTTGTTGATTAACACTTATGTGTTATGCCTAATCTTGTTTAATTTGTCGTTAAGATGTCATTAGGCGTAATTAATCACAATTAGTGTTTTTATGACCAAAACTCGGTTGAGTATGAAGAAGGCATCTATTCTAAGCATGTTGAGAAAGTTTTCATGAATTATAGATGTCGGGAACTAGTCAAACTTTATTTGGTCGAAAATGGTAACAGAGAGAAATGCGGTCGCACTGCGGTTGACCGTGGTGACGACCGTGCAACTTGTTTTCACAAAAGTGCGTTGCAATTTAGTTTGAGTTTTCACGGTTGACTATGCGGTCGACCGTACCTCGACCGTGTGTTTAGCTGAAGTTTTAATTTCATTCTTTAAGCTATGTTTGACTTGGTCATTTGCAAGATAAAGTATGGATTTGTGACCTTGCGTGTTTTATGTTAAGATGTCACTCATCACTTATGCATATGTATGTGTCATCATCAAAACATATTCTTTGGTTAATCACACTTTGGTTAATCAGACTTAAGTTTATCGTTTAGTGCATTAACCCACATTCAACCAACAGAATATATAAAAGTAGTTCAAAAATTTTGAGATTCAACATTATAGACTTTGCTTATTATGTCGGAAACATATAAAGATCAAGTTTAAATTTGGTCGGAAATTTCCAAGTCGTCACAATACCTACCCGTTAAATAAATTTCTTCCCGAAATTTGATTGGGATGGTCATGGCTGATAATAAGTATGTTTTCATGACGCATACGAGCTGAAAATTAGAGTTTTATCATCATTGAGTAATATGGATAAAACGATTCATTTATGTAAAGAGTACGAGTGAAGCTATCACAAAAGAGTGAAATGAGTAAATGCAGGTTTGTCTTAACCGGTGACGTAGTCACGGTTGATTTCGAAATTCAAGGGATTTTAGAGGAAATCTTCGTGATAAGATTTGGTTCTTCGATAATTAAGGAAATTAGGATCTTCTTTGGTTAAATGCATTAATCTATTTCGATTACTCTGTCGGATATTTTACTATAAATCCACTCCCTTCGTTTCCTTGTTTCCACAACTCCCATCTTCTATTCTTTCTCCCCCAATTCATACTATAAAGCATTTGTCAATATGCTCCATCCAGTTCTGATTCTTGATATACTCCTAACCTTCATATCTGTCATTCTCCTTTTTCATCTGCCGTCGGAAGAATCTATTCACTTCTACTATACTCTTGGTTTTATAGTGTTTTTAGTTCTTCCGTGTCTTTATATTGCTATACGCATCGATATACACGGTTTGTAATTTCTGGATTGTTGTTGGGCTTTATATCTTCCCTTATATTTCGATGTCTCTGTTTCTGTCTTTCTATAATCATTGACATCCATAGTTAATGCTCTCTTCTATTTGCTACGATTTATACTCCCATTTTTATTTCGGAGCTTCATGCTTTTGTTTTCTTTTCGAAAGTAATGGTCCATAATTCGTAGGTATGGAGTTTCGAATGAACATGGCTAATGTTCTAAGAGAGAAATTGTAATAGCATGATCTTGATTGGTTAAATTACCAGAATTCAAGAGAAAAGATAGAACTATCAAGAAATTATGTTCTTGATATGTTTATATATTAGATAGAATGTAAGAGTCGTGTAATATGGCACATGATGACGTTATGATCTGTGAATCATCACATTCCATTAGAAACTCAGCATGACTTACTATAATATAATCACGTTGATCAAGTGTCATTATATATACTAACTCATGCTCCAGTTCCCAACAATACTTCAATAACATTCATATTTTAAATTTGAATTTTTCAGAATTTAGAAACTAAAACAGTTTCCTTTATGATGTAACACAGATAGCACGAAGAGATAAATAATTTCGGATAATAATAGTTATGAAGATATCTTCAAAAATATCGAAGATATTTATAATGAAAGAAATGATGATATCTTAGAATTTCTAATATCAAAGGATGATGAAGAAGATTTGTCCGTAGAGGTTTAGAGTCAGAAGCAAGGTATTCGTTAATGACTTCAGCAGATACTGAATCATTTGGATTCTTTGAAGGCAGGCTTAGTCTTTGTGATTTGTCCACAGCCTCCTTCATAGTTTGCTCAATCTGTTTTCTAGTACCAAACCTTCTCTTTTTTCGAGCTTTGCCAACACACTATTCTTCATCATTAAACTTTTGGCTATTAAGGTCGTTTACAGTTTTTGCTGCTCCATCAACATTTTTTAAAATTTAGGGTATTGATTCGTAGACTAGGTGCTTTTCAGAATTTCAGAATTGAAGATCATAATTCTAGGAGATAAATGTTATATGTATACATATAACTGTTGATGTAGAAACGCTGCGATATTCGAAATACTGATTGCTTATTCTCGGTAATTGGTATGGAATTATCGTTACAAGATGTAGATAAGTACATGATGGGGTTTTAATGAATAAATATAGTTATTTTTCCGAGGGATTTAAGTCTAAGATTAATGAAGTTGATGGTAAGTTTACTGCTAATGTGGCGGGATATAAAAGGTTCCCCGATAATGATGATGAAGGGATAATCGTTATAATAAGGTTTATTCGAATGAAAAAAAATGAAGTTGATTTGCTGGAGCAGTGACAAAACTACCTACTTTGAAAAGGGATTGAAAAGTTGTTTTTGGTAATAAATGCCAAAGGATCTGAAACGGATACGAGTTAAACTTTTACTTAGTTTTTGAGAGTTTTCTAGGTGCATGATTACTGCCTAAATCTTTCTTCTCGTAGATAACGCGTACTTGGTTCATCCTCCCGGATGGTTCATTAGTTGAGGTGTTTTCAAGAATCATGAAGGGTTTGGATGCAGATTGCAATTGTTAATATGCATATGATGTTCTAGCATTTTGAATGATACGAATATTTTTTTCTGGGTTTTATGAATAGAGGTGATGTTCTAGCACAGTTTTGAATTCAAAGTATGGCTTTGAAAGATGTATTACTCTAAGAGTGATGTCTTCTGTTAAATCTTGACTTGGATTTTGATTTGTCAAAATTAGAATATGTAATCGAATTTGTAAGAAAATGGTTGTCCTGATTTTTATGAAAGGATGTATATCGTTGTGAAAGTAGTGAGTATACTTGATGATTTGCTGAATCAGAATCGAATAATGTAACATATTAATTATGAGTATATATATATTTTCGGGGTATTACCTACCCGTTAAAAAAATTTTCACAAATAATATTTTGTACAAGAGAATTTTATCACAGTCTTTATGAAAATATATGTATATTTTCTTCTGATGTAATACAAATTTAATGAATTAATATTAAATTAACTCATTTGATTTTCAACTGGAACTAGAAATGAATAATCTCTAACATTAGATATTACATAATCTTCACAAGGTATTTCACTACTGTGATCAATACTTCATTATTTATTCTTATTGATATTTCCTCAGTGAATCATGTTGATGCTCATAGAACTCTTGCTAACTTCGCAAGGTATGAATGATGTTTTCTAGAAAGTTTTGAGTATATCGAAAGTGTAAAATCAAACATGTAATTGAATAATACACTTAGTTTATTATAAAACGGAGAAGCAGAGATTGTGGTTAACGATGGGTAAATCATTAATGAGGGATGTACATTATTGCATATTAGTAATATGAATTAGCCGAGTAGTATCTACCCTTATTTAATTCATACATAATAGCTTCGTACAAAAAGATATATTATGGTTTCAAAATTTATATAATATATAAATTCTTTGGAAATAACAAGTTAATACTTCCATAACTCGTTATTTCAATATACCCATTGATGATTGTGGTGTCGATATCGTTGATGGTTATGGAGCTGGTGTAGCTTGTGGTGCTACAGGTGTTGCTGGTGTTGGTGATACTGATGGTGATGCTGGTGATACTATTGGTGGCGTTTGTATAACAAGTCTAGCTTGTAAATCACGCATCATTTTTGTCAGAGTTTCTACTCTTCCTTCTATCATTTCGGTCCAATCATCTGATTTATGGATAAGGCTAGAATAGATAATCTCTAAGACTTAAGAGATTACATAATCGCCGCAGAATGTTTCTCCAATAAAGTTTATAAATCAATACCTCATTGGTTATTGTTGTTGGTACTTCTTGGTATCTATGGTGTGTATGATGTTGATGCTCGTGGGACAGTTTGTGATGTTGAAGCATGGGGTGTGGTTGTTGCTGGTGGTGGTAATGGTACTATTGGTGTTGGTGATGGTGGCACTGTTGATGCTGGTGATGCTGCTGGTGCTTGTAACCTTTGCACCATATTCTCCAAAGCCACTACCCGAGCGCGACGCTCGTTGACTTCTTCTATTACACCGGGATGATTGTCGGTTCAGACGAGCGGATGAATAAGATCTAGAATTTGAGATAGTATATAATCATGATGAGATACTCTGGAAATGATAGAGAAAATGGTGTTTCGAACAGGTTCGCCGGTAAGTGCTTCAGGTTCTTCGCCAAGAGGGAAATGTGGTGGATGGAAGGGATCACCTTCTTCTTGTCTCCAATGATTAAGTAGGCTACGAACCCATCCCCAATTCATCCAGAATAGATGATGGCTAATTGGTTGATCCATTCCGGTCACACTGCTTTCGGAGCTCGAGTGGAACTCCATATCAGAATCCGAAGAACTTGAACGGGTTGCGGCATCCATCTTGTATCGTCAGGGAAATGATTTTTGATATGAAATAGATTATACGATTTAGTTTGGTATTCTTTAATACCTAGTTGATATATGTATATATAATACCAAGATCCCATAAGTGAAGCGACCCGTCCTAATCCATCCGAACGAAGTCCATATCGATTATAAACGATTCACAACAGTTGATTACATCGCGAGGTACTTGACCTCAATATGATACATTTTACAAATATTGCATTCGTTTTTGAAAAGACAATCTTTCATTACATCGAAAGTTGACGGCATGCATACCATTTCATAATATATCTAACTATAATTGACTTAATAATAATCTTGATGAACTCAACGACTCGAATGCAACGTCTTTTGAAATATGTCATGAATGACACCAAGTAATATCTCTAAGATGAGCAAATGCACAGCGGAAGATTTCTTTCATACCTGAGAATAAACATGCTTTAAAGTGTCAACCAAAAGGTTGGTGAGTTCATTAGTTTAACATAAATAATCATTTCCATCATTTTAATAGACCACAAGATTTTCATTTTCAGTTCTCATAAATATACGTCCCATGCATAGAGACAAAAATATCATTCATATGGATTGAACACCTGGTAACCGACATTAACAAGATGCATATAAGAATATCCCCTTTCATTCCGAGAAATCCATCGGACATGATATAAAACAACATCGAAGTACTAAAGCATCCGGTACTTTGGATGGGGTTCGTCGGGCCCATAGATCTATCTTTAGGATTCGCGTCAATTAGGGTGTCTGTTCCTTAATTCTTAGATTACCAGACTTAATAAAAAGGGGCATATTCAATTTCGATAATTCAACCATAGAATGTAGTTTCACGTACTTGTGTCTATTTTGTAAATCATTTATAAAAATTGCGCATGTATTCTCAGCCCAAAAATATAAAGGGTAAAAAAGGCAAATGAAACTCACCTAATGTATTTTGTAGTAAAAACACATATGACTATATTGAACAACTGAACAATGCAGGGTTGGCCTTGGATTCATGAACCTATATCATTTATATATATATTAAAACGTATCCTTGTAATCGAATAATTATATGTATATATATTATTTTTAATGATATAATTTGTAGCGACCCGACCAAATCATGTTTGACGTCGCCGACTACTTAGGTCCCGTTACGTGGTCATAAGTCTTTAACATGACGTTTGACCAAAATATGTCGCATTCATTTCATAAGTAAAAGGATGTTTCAAGTTTACAAAAGTAGTTCAAAGACTAGTTACATTACAATGTTTATCATACGAATGAAACCTATGCAACACAATTTAAAAGTTGTCAAAAGACGCTCCAACTATGCATGTATACTCGACATCCAAGCAAGTATCAAAAAGAGTGCAGAAGCATGTATTAAGTAGCGTTCAAGGACCTGAGAAAACATATAGAAAACTGTCAACGAAAACGTTGGTGAAATCATAGGTGTTTTAGTAAACGTTGTTATTTGTTTCGCGGGCACCCAATTATCAAACTTAACTGTTTTGCAACCTTTGCGTAGTGTTAGAACATACACTAGACCCGAAAATATATTTCATCCGCTAACGGTAGCGAACCGTCCGAATGAGGCTCGTCAAGCCCATGTGATCACATAATATAAGTTCACGTTTACACCCTGCAAGTGTAACTAATGATAATTGAATTGAGGCTTTTTGTTCAAACCCGTACGTGGAATGTTTGTTTTCGTACTTGTGTTGAAAGTGTAAAAGCATGGTACGTATATGTTTCTCATCCCATAGTTTAAAGCATAAAAGTTGTTTGAAAGATGGGACTATGATCTCACCTTGTGTACACGAGTAATAAGTACTTCAACAAGTAACGTGTGCAAAGAACAATGCTAGTCTTGACCTAAACAAATAGGTCGTATCAAAAACGGTAAACGCGATAGGTCAAAGATGTTCAATTAGTCCTATGGCTCATTACGACTCGATTATGTAGCATGTGCATCAAATTGTCAAGTTTCATGCAAGATACAAGTATAGAAACAAGTTAGAAAGATTGCACAATCATTTGGTTAAGTTTGATAAAAAGTCAAACTTTGGTAGGGTCAAAGTCAACGAAAAAGTCAACACGTTCGGGTCGGGTCCCGAACTATTTTTCTGTGTTAGTTATTCATATATAAGCATGTTAGAACAAGTTTCATGTGAATCGGAGGTCCATAGCATGCCACACATTTTTCGTATATTGGACAAGGTGGTCAGAAGCTGGACACGCCTTATGTCGGGCCGCGACAAAGGCTGGCCGCGCCGCGGCATTACACGCGAGCTGGTACCTGGCCAGTTTCAGTTTTCTAAGTCTCAACCCAAAACCTTTTTATGCATAAAACACAAACCGCAAACACTTAGAACTCGCATCTTATATCGTTGGAAAGCTCTTTGGACAAGGAAAACAACTAAGCACATTTCAATAACCAAAAACATCATTTGTAACAATCGTCTTTCCAAAATAAATGATCAATTAATGTTCATCATAAATGCTCAAGTTCATAAATGCAAAAAATAGGATTCGGGAATTAAATGCATCCATATAACGCGCCGTTTCGTAGGTAATCAAGCATACAATACAAATAACTACTTACTAACAACAATTCATGTCATTCAATACATCAAAAGTTCATTTCAAGTTCATCAAACCCTAACCCAGATTCACCAAAATCACAAATCAAGTTTATGAAGTTTTCTAAAACAACCTATACATCAAATTGAAGCTAGTGATGTTAGGAACACATTTAATACATGCATTTATAACATTTAACAACATTTAAGCAACCAAATCATCAATCAAACACACCAAACTTTCAAGTTCATGCTAGTTATCAAAAATAACAAGATCGAACATATAAATCATATATTCATGTTAGACATGAGCCATAGACACTAATTAACAACTTTATAAGTTAGAAACATCAAGAACACAAAATCTAGTGATTTTAGAAAGTTACCCAAATGAGATGTAATCGGTATGGAATCGAAGAGGAAGTTGCAAGG
Organism: Rutidosis leptorrhynchoides; assembly: GCF_046630445.1. Lineage (NCBI taxonomy): Eukaryota > Viridiplantae > Streptophyta > Magnoliopsida > Asterales > Asteraceae > Rutidosis > Rutidosis leptorrhynchoides. The sequence goes on along the minus strand of NC_092341.1, from coordinate 101,307,203 downwards.
AGTTCAAATATGTAATTTGTTTTGATTGAAGCTTTCTTGAACGAATTTAGATGATGATTCTTGGAGATGGAGTTTTAGAGATAGTTTGAAAGTGTTAAAAGAAAAGAGAAAAGAAATTGATAAAGTGAATGGAGGAGATGGAGTGTTAACCTTTGACCTAGTCAAAGGTTTGGTACTTTGGCAAGTTTGGTCCCTCTAGTTTCATTCGGGTGCGGGAATTACCTAAACGAGATATTTTTAAAAAGCGTATTAACGAGGGGTGTCATAAACATATAACAGAATTTTAATAGTTAAACAGAAAAAGGCGGGATGTTACATTATCTACTCCTTAAAAAAAATTTCGTCCCGAAATTTAAGTAGGCGTAGTAGTCGTTGTTTCTTCCTCGGAATCTTGCGTTTCCGGAACCGGGAAAAGATGAGGGTATTTCTTTTGCATTTGATCTTGTCTTTCCCAAGTAAACTCGGGTCCCCTTTTGGCATTCCAATGGACTTTGACAATCGGGATTCGGCTTTGTTTCAACGTCTTGACGGAGGTGTCCACGATTTCAACCGGTTCCTCCACAAAATGAAGTTTGTAATCAATAGTAAGTTCTTAAAGAGGAATGATGATATCGGGTTCGGCAAGGCACTTTTTCAAGTTAGATACATGGAAGGTAGGATGAACGGAGTTCAATTGAGGCGGAAGATCTAAACGATAAGCAACGGTTCCAATACGCTCCAAGATTTCGAAAGGACCAATATACCTTGGATTTAGCTTCCTGCATTTCCCAAAACGGATTACACCTTTCCAAGGCGCGACTTTTAACATTACTCGGTCACCGACTTGAAATTCGAGGTCGTTGCGTCTTTTATCGGTATAGCACTTTTGACGACTCCGGGCCGTCCGAAGCCTATCTCGGATTTGAATGATTTTCTCGGTGGTTTCGTGAATGAGTTCGGGTTCGGTGATTTGCACGTCGCCTACCTCAGCCCAAAAAAGAGGTGAACGACATTTTCGGCCATATAGCGCTTCAAAAGGTGAGGCTTTAATACTCGCGTGATAACTATTGTTGTAAGAGAACTCGGCGAGAGGTAAGTGCTTGTCCCAAGCTTTTCCAAAATTAACCATGCAAGCTCGTAACATGTCCTTCAAGGTTTGAATTGTGCGTTCGCTTTGTCCATCAGTTTGAGGGTGATATGCGGTGCTCATGTCTAAATGCGTTCCCAACGCTTCTTGCAAGGTACGCCAAAATCTAGAAACAAAACGGCCATCTCGGTCGGAGATAATCGATAAAGGTACACCGTATCGGGCTACGATCTCCTTGATGTAAAGTTGTGCAAGTTTCTCCATTTTGTCGGTTTCTTTCATAGCGAGAAAGTGTGCGGATTTGGTGAGACGGTCAACAATAACCCAAATGGTATCATAACCGCCCGTCGTTTTTGGTAGTTTGGTGATAAAATCCATTGTTATTCTTTCCTAATTCCATTGCGAGATTTCGGGTTGTTGAAGTAACACGGACGGTCTTTGGTGTTCGGCTTTGACTTTGGAACATGTCAAACACTTTGGCAACATAAGTAGCTATGTCCCTTTTGATGTTCGGCCACCAATATTATTCTTTAAGGTCGTGGTACATCTTATTAACACCGGGGTGAATCGAGTATCGTGACTTATGGGCTTCATCTAAAATAAGGCTTCGTAGGTCCCCATATCTAGGCACCCAAATCCTTCCAGCGAAATATCGGAGTCCGGTCTCCCTAATTTCGAATCGAGAGACGAGAATGTTCAAGAGCTCATGTGAAACGTTTTCATCCTTGAGAGCCTCATCTTGGGCTACCCGAATTTGGCTATTAAGGTTTGTGTGAATGATGATGTTTAAAGCTCGGACACGAAGAGGCACCGCTCTTTCCTTTCGACTTAAGGCATCGGCTACTATGTTTGCCTTTCCGGGATGGTAACGAAGCTCACAATCATAATCGTTTAAAGTTTCAATCCACCGTCGTTGTCTCATGTTTAGTTGCTTTTGATCAAAGATGTGTTGGAGGCTTTTGTGATCGGTGAAGATAGTACTCTTGGTTCCATAAAGATATTGTCTCCACATTTTAAGTGCGAAGACAACGGCTCCGAGTTCGAGATCATGTGTCATGTAGTTTCGTTCATGAATTTTGAGTTGTCGAGAGGCATAAGCAATGAATTTCTTTCGTTGCATCAATACACACCCAAAACAATGTTTCGAGGCATCGCAGTATACAACAAAATCGTCATTGCCTTCGGGAAGTGACAAGATAGGAGTGGTGGTTAGCTTCGCTTTCAGGATTTGAAATGCGGTTTTCTTGTTCGGTTGCCCAAACAAATTTTCTTCCCTTATGAGTTAACGCGGTTAGAGGACGAGCGACCAAAGAGAAATCTTTGATGAATCTACAATAGTATCCGACGAGACCCAAGAATTGACGAATGTGAGTAGGAGTAGTAGGAGTCTCCCATTTACTAATGGCTTCGATTTTTGATGGATCGACTTTAATACCTTGATCACTTACAACATGACCAAGAAATTGAACTTCCTTCAACCAAAATTCACACTTGGAGAATTTGACATAGAGTCGTTATTGTCTTAAAAGTTCAAGCACAAGTCGGAGATGTTCCTCGTGTCCTTCTTCGTTTTTAGAATAGACCAAAATATCATCGATGAATACGATAACGAATTTGTCGAGGTACGGTTTGCACACGCGGTTCATAAGATCCATGAACACCGCTGGTGCATTAGTGAGACCAAATGGCATGACAAGAAATTCATAACTACCATAACGAGTTCGGAAAGCGGTTTTGGAGACATCTCCCTCCTTAACCCTTAATTGATGATAACCCGAGCGGAGATCGATTTTTGAATATACACAAGACCCTTGTAGTTGATCAAAGAGGTCATCGATGCGAGGAAGAGGATATCGGTTCTTAACCGTCAATTTGTTTAGTTCACGATAATCAATGCACATTCGTAGGGATCCGTCTTTCTTTTTAACAAACAAAATCGGGGCGCCCCAAGGTGAATGGCTAGGTTGGATAAAACCACGATCAAGTAGTTATTGGATTTGACTTTGCAATTCTTACATTTCAGATGGAGCGAGTCTATATGGTGCACGTTCTACGAGTGTGGCTCCCGGAATAAGATCGATTTGGAATTCAATCGGTCGATGAGGTGGAAGACCCGGCAATTCGTCGGGAAATACATCGGAATAATCACTAACAATTGGCACATCATCGATGCGCTTCTCATTGGACTCGACTTTCTTAATGTGAGCAAGGATCGCAAAATAACCCTTACGGAGTAATTTTCTAACTTTAATGCATGAAACGAGGTTGAGTCCGGTGCAACTCTTATCGCCATAGACGATCAAAGGTTCGCCGTTCTCCATAAGAATCCGAATTGCGTTAAGATCACAAAGGATGTGAGATTTCGTTTTGGCTAGCTAATTCATACCGATTATTACATCGAAGCTTCCTAGTTCCATGGGTATCAAGTCAATTTCAAACTCATTACCCAAAATGTTTAACGTACACCCCCGGTAATATGTGTCGGCACTCAATAGTTTCTCGTTGGCCACTTCAATGGTATAAGTGGTATCTAGTGGAAGTGGTGGAGTGCTAAAAGAATGAGTCAAAGTCTTGGATACAAAACTCTTATCGGCACCCGAATTGAATAAACAAGTAACATAAGTGTTGTTGAGGAGAAATGTACCCGTGACTAATTCATTGTCATCTCGGGCTTCCTCGGTGTTGATGTTGAAAGCTCGGCCACGTGTGTTGGGGTTGGCTTTCTTCTTCGGACATACATTTTTAAAATGACCCGTTTGGCCACATTCATAACAAGTACTCGATTTTGGTGCATTCGGCACCTTTTGAGCGACGGGGGCGGCACTTCTACAATCGTTGGCCACATGACCACCCCTTTGGCACCAGTGGCAAAATAGATTGCTACATTCCCCATAGTGGTATTTGTGGCATTTGTTGCAAAAGGGTTTATTTCCGCCATAACTTTTCTTGGCGTCGGAGGTGAAAGGCTTTTTGGTGAAATTGTTGTTGTAGTTGTTGCTTGATTGGGGGGCTTCCCATTTTCTTTTGTTGCCGCCCGTTTTATCCTCGGCCTTAGGTGCCGGAACTACGATTTCGTCAACCGTTTCGATCAATTGACGGGCCATGTTCAAGGCTTGTTGTAGGTTAGCGGGTTTGGATGACATCACTCCTTGTTTGATGCTCTTTGGAAGACCATCCATATAGAGTTATACCCTTTGAGATTCGGGGTTCACGAGGTTGGGACACATCAAGGATAGCTCGATGAATCATTGATTGTAGGCCTTGAGATCGTTTCCGACCGCCTTTAAAGTTCTTAGCTCTTGTTCGAGCTTTCGGGTTTCTTCACGAGGGAAAAATTCGACGATCAACCTTTCCCTTAAATCAGCCCAAGAGAGGGCGTGAGCTTCATCGGTACCCACCGATTGTACATACGTTTTCCACCACGTGAGGGCGATACCGGCAAAGGTGTGGGTGGAATATTTGACTTTATCTTGATCCTGACAACTGCTTATGCTAAAAACGGCTTCCGTTTGTTCGAACCATCGAGTGAGTACAACCGGTCCCCCGGTCCCATCAAAAGTATGATGTTTGCACCCCATGAAAGCTTTATAGGAGCACCCTTCGCTTGAGTTACCGGCCCCTTGATTGTTGTTGTTGTGGTTTTTGTTATTGTTGTTGGAGGAGGAGTGACCGGCCATGGCCGCATCCACGGCGGTGGGTATCATTCGTTGTAGAGCTTGTTCAGGAGTCTCATGGCGTAGCACACGACGAGGAGGCATTGTTCCTTAAAAACACAAGAATACCGTTGATTAGTATTTTTAATAATACTAACCATGATATGGAATAAGGATAGAGAGAAATTTTCCTTGACTCGCCTTAAATTCTTTATGCCATAATGTCGGAACATTCATATGAGTCACCTTAATATAATCCCGGAAATTATATTACCCTAATTCACATGTGCATTCGACATTATTTCACTAAGTCAAGGTGGCGTGTCAATTAAATAAACAACATGAGGTTAAGATGAAATAGGAGTAGATATGAGTAGAAACATTCGAGTATAAATGCACAAGTAGTCAAGTAATTCCTACTTCAAGTCTATATGCCGATTGTAGTCTAGATTCACTAATGTACCCTATGACTCGGGGTTGACACCAATGAACTCTAAATCCCTATAACCAACGCTCTGATACCATCTGTAGCGACCCGACCAAATCATGTTTGACGGCGCCGACTACTTAGGTCCCGTTACGTGGTCATAAATCTTTAACATGACGTTTGACCAAAATATGTCGCATTCATTTCATAAGTAAAAGGATGTTTCAAGTTTACAAAAGTAGTTCAAAGACAAGTTACATTACAATGTTTAACATACGAATGAAACCTATGCGACACAATTTAAAAGTTGTCAAAAGACGCTCCAACTATGCATTTATACTCGACATCCAAGCGAGTATCAAAAAGAGTGCGGAAGCATGTATCAAGTAGCGTTCAAGGACCTGAGAAAACATATAGAAAACTGTCAACGAAAACGTTGGTGAAATCATAGGTGTTTTAGTAAACGTTGCATTTGAACGACAAGATTTTTAATATAATATGATTATCAAAATCATTTGCATTCCAAAGTTGTTATTTGTTTCGCGGGTACCCAATTATCAAACTTAACTGTTTTGCACCCTTTGTGTAGTGTTAGAACATACACTAGACCCGAAAATATATTTCATCCGCTAACGGTAGCGAACCATACGAATGAGGCTCGTCAAGCCATGTGATCACATAATATAAGTTCATGTTTACACCCTGCAAGTGTAACTAATGATAATTGAATTGAGGCTTTTTGTTCAAACCCGTACGTGGAATGTTCGTTTTTGTACTTGTGTTCAAAGTGTAAAAGCATGATACGTATATGTTTCTCATCCCATAGTTTAAAGCATAAAAGTTGTTTGAAAGATGGGACTATGATCTCACCTTGTGTACACGAGTAATAAGTACTTCAACAAGTAAGGTGTGCAAAGAACAATGCTAGTCTTGACCTAAACAAATAGGTCGTATCAAAAACGGTAAACGCGATAGGTCAAAGATGTTCAATTAGTCCTATGGCTCGTTACGACTCGATTATGTAGCATGTGCATCAAATTGTCAAGTTTCATGCAAGATACAAGTATAGAAATAAGTTAGAAAGATTGCACAATCATTTGGTTAAGTTTGACAAAAAGTCAAACTTTGGTCGGGTCAAAGTCAACGAAAAAGTCAACACGTTCGGGTCGGGTCCCGAACTATTTTTCTGTGTTAGTTATTCATATATAAGCATGTTAGAACAAGTTTCATGTGAATCGGAGGTCCATAGCATGCCACACATTTTTCGTATATTGGACAAGGTGGTCAGAAGCTGGACACGCCTTATGTCGCGTCGCGACAAAGGCTAGCCGCGCCGCGGCATTACACGCGAGATGGTACCTGGCCAGTTTCAGTTTTCTAAGTCTCAACCCAAAACCTTTTTATGCATAAAACACAAACCGCAAACACTTAGAACTCACATCTTATATCGTTGGAAAGCTCTTTTGACAAGGAAAACAACTAAGCACATTTCAACAACCAATAACATCATTTGTAACAATCGACTTTCCAAAATAAATGATCAATTAATGTTCACCATAAATGCTCAAGTTCATAAATGCACAAAATAGGATTCGGGAATTAAATGCATCCATATAACGCACTGTTTCGTAGGTAATCAAGCATACAATACAACTAACTACTTACTAACAACAATTTATGTCATATCCCGACCTTAACCATAAGGACGAATACAATAACATATGATTTCATCGCGAGGTATTGACCTCTATATGCGACATTTTTCAAAAACTGCATTTGTTTTTACAATACAAACCATAGCTTTTATTACAAATACAAGGTTTAAACAACTTAATAAGGATTATCGTTTAGCGATAATCTTAGACTTACAAACTTTACATGTGATAATAACAATACGACCTCCAACATATTTTACATTACAAATCCTCCGATATGCAGTTTTATTTTTGACACAATATGCATACTCAAGATCTTGCTTAAATTCAACATGTTGCAGCGGAAGCTTTTAGTTATCACCTGAGAATAAACATGCTTAAAACGTCAACATAAAGTTGGTGAGATATAGGTTTAATGCCGGCAGCAATATATATATATATATATATAGACCACAAGATTTCATATATAAACATTTTAATAAAAATATTCTAAGTGGTTGAGCACTTGGTAACCATACTTAACATTTAATCACGTCGCATATTCCCTTTATTATGAAATCTTACTACACCGTACCAAGTGTAGTCACGAAACGAAGTACTGTGCAACCGTTGAATACTGGTCGTCCAGTCTGGTTGGGGTTGTCAGGCCCGATAGATCTATCAACAGGATTCGCGTTTACAATACCGCTGTAAATAGTAGTTACCAAGCTACAGGGAAGTATGCCAGTGGTACAACTCAACGTAAAATATATTTTTCAGTTACTTGTGTCCATATCGTAAAACATAAAATACATGTATTCTCATCCCGAAATATTTAGAGTTTAAAATTGGGACTATATACTCACTTTTGCCTTGAAGATATATATATTTTGACTTGGTCTCCGGTTGATATCACGAACCTATCCATATATAATATATCAATATATTTTCATTTTAAACAATCGTCACGTATATATACTTATAATACTTTTAATGTCTTCTTAGTCCGTAGTTAGCAATTCAATTTTAATGGTTTATATTTAGGTGTTCAATAAATAAATAAAACCCCCATCGAAATAAATAAAACCCCCATCGTATTTGTATTGGTCGGGATTAATCTTGACCCATGGTACCTATATTGTCAAGAAGACGTATTGCGTACAATCATGGGATCTTATGATTAATCTTCTCGTATAGTTTATGGGTGATCCTGAAATATATAAAATTAAATTATGAGTACATATATATAAAATATCATGTTATTTTAGAAAGATGTGATTTATTTAATTTTTCTCCAATTATTTTCGTGGCTAAACTAGTTTTGGATATCCGATCTTGTTTTAGTCATAGTTTCTTCGTTACAACTCCGTTTTCGTTGGTTCAACTTGGCACTTCCTTGGATCGAATCCTTCTTTAAGAATATGAACTTTAAATACCTTAGTTTGTATTCGAAATCACAGGTCATAGGTCAAACTTTGGTGAAACTTATGAAGTTGATCATTTTCCATCATGTAAACAACCTTAAATGATTATTTTTCTAAAAATACTTATACTTTGAGTTAAATCATGAAATTTTTATGTGTTAACATATTCATAGTAAATATCAATTTTCCAGAAAATAAGCCTCCAATTCAAAGTTCAAGATGGTTTTTAATTATCCAACCCAAAACAGCCCCCGGTTGTACTCCGACGACGTAAATTCAGTTTTTAAGGTGTTCTTTGAAAAACCAAGTTTTACCTTGTTAAGTTAGCATATCCTTATGATATATTACAGGTCTTGAAGTATTTTAAAAGTTAAGTTAGAAGGATCTATTTAGTTTGCAAACAAGTTTGAAAACATTCAAACTATGTTCTTGTTGTTAAAATTTTATACCATAAAATAAGATATCTATATATATGAATCGAATAAGGTTATGAAAAAAGTTACTACCTCAAGTTACTTGTACAAGGTTGCTGTAAAAGAGAAGTAAAAACCTAGAATCAAAAGAGTGGTGGAGTTGGATGAAAGATTGGAAGTAAACTTGTGTTCTTGGAAGGATTCTTGAAGTGTTTTTGTAAGGGTTTTCTTATGGTGATTAAGTGATGTTTTTGAAGCTAGATCTTCATGGTTGTGGGCTGAGATGGTTAAGGGTTTTAAGGCTCTTGAAATTGTGTTCCTAACTAGCAAAATGATGTAGCAAAATTGAAAATGGATGGAGTATATATGGTGGTGATGATGGCGTGAATGATGAAGATCATGGACAAAATTTATGTTGTAATTTTGTGTAATTAGTCATACTATCATACAAAAGTAATTACCTTATACTTAAGGCATGAACAAGAGAGTAGGTTGGTGGTGATTTGATGTGTATATACCAATAGTAAATACGTATAGAAGCTAGGTATGATACGAGTACATATACTCTAAATATACGTATAGAAATCTTGTGAAAACGGAATGAGGATTCAAATATAGTTATTTTTTGTGAATATACTTATATTGTTTTATGTATTTAAGTCCTTAAAAAGTGATTAAATACATTACATATACGATATATGTATAAACATTATAGGTTATAAGTATTTATATCAAAAAACGTTACTTAAAGTTATCGTTTTGAAAACTTAAGTTAGTAGTTTCAAAATATACTTATAACTTATTGTTATTAATACAAAATGAGATATTAAAACATCCTTAGATCATGTTAAATATGTATATATACATATATATACACAAACGTATAATTATCATATGTTATATAGTTCGTGATATCATCGGTCAAACTAGACGGTCAAACGTTTAAATCTCTTTTCAAAAACATAAGTCTCAACAATTTGGGTTGCTTATCATGTTGGTAAGGTTTAATTTATGTAAATATTAATCTTATAAGTATAGATCGATCAAAAAAGTCCGGGTCATTACAGTACCTACCCGTTAAATAAATTTCGTCCCGAAATTTTAAAATCGTACCTATTTTGCGTCATCGGGAAACAAATGAGGGTATTTTTGTTTCATTTGATCCTCTTGCTCCCAAGTAAACTCGGGACCTCTTCGTACATTCCAACGAACTTTAACGATCGGTATGTTGCTCTGCTTGAGCCGTTTAACTTCATAGTCCATGATCTCGATTGGTTCTTCTATGAATTGTAGTTTCTCGTCAACTTGAATTTCTTCAAGAGGAATGGTGAGGTCTTCCTTTGCAAGACACTTTTTAAGGTTCGAGACGTGAAATGTATTATGTACTCCGGCGAGTTGTTGCGGTAACTCGAGTCGATAAGCTACCGGTCCGATGCGTTCGATAATTTTGAACGGGCCTACATACCTTGGGTTTAGTTTACCCCTTTTTCCAAAACGTATTACACCTTTCCAAGGTGACACCTTTAACATAACCATGTCACCGATCTGAAACTCTAATGGTTTCCTTCGGACATCGGCGTAGCTCTTTTGGCGACTACGGGCTGTTTTCAATTTCTCCTTGATTTGCACTATCTTCTCAGTAGTTTAATGGATGATCTCGGGTCCAGTTAATTGTCGATCTCCTACTTCGTTCCATCAGATAGGGGATCTACACTTCCTTTCATACAGTGCTTCGAATGGTGCAGCTTTAATGCTCGCATGATAACTATTATTATACGAGAATTATGCTAATGGTAGATATTTATCCCATCCGTTTCCAAAATCGATCACACATGCCCTAAGCATGTCTTCAAGAGTCTGAATTGTTCTTTCACTCTGCCCGTCAGTTTGCGGATGATATGCGGTACTCATATCCAAACGAGTTCCTAGGGCCTCCTGTAGTGATTGCCAGAACTTTGATGTAAATCTACTATCACGATCGGATATAATGGAAATAGGTATTCCATGCCTTGAAACAATTTCCTTTATGTATAATCGTAATAGTTTCTCCATTCTATCCGTTTCCTTTATAGGCAAGAAATGTGCAGATTTGGTGAGACGATCAACTATTACCCAAATGGTGTCATAACCCCAGGCAGTCTTAGGTAATTTTGTGATGAAATCCATGGTAATACCATCCCATTTCCATTCTGGGATTTCTGGTTGTTGAAGTAATCCTGACGGCTTCTGGTGTTCTGCTTTGACTTTGGAACAAGTTAAACATTCCCCAACATATGTTGCAACGTCTGTCTTTAAATTAGGCCACCAATAATGCGTCTTAAGATCTTGATACATCTTTCCAACTCCAGGATGTATCGAGTATCTTGTCTTATGTGCCTCATTCAATATTAACTTCCTTAATCCACCCAACTTTGGTACCCAAATACGGTTTGCAAAATATCGAATTCCATCTTTCCTCATAATGAGTTGTTTCCCATACTTCTTCATTATTTCATTTCCTATGTTTTCTTTAGTAAGAGCTTCTCGTTGAGCCTCTTTGATTTGTGAGTTGAGATTCATGCGAATTTTTATGTTCATTGCTCGTACTCGAATTGGTTCTCGTTCTTTTCTGCTTAAAGCGTCGGCCACTACATTCGCTTTCCCGGGATGATAGCGAATCTCACAATCGTAGTCGTTTATCAGCTCGACCCACCTACGTTGCCTCATGTTCAGCTGTTTCTGATCGAAAATATGTTGAAGACTTTTATGATCAGTAAACACAGTGCATCTAACCCCATATAAGTAGTGTCTCCATATCTTCAACGCAAACACAACTGCTCCCAGTTCTAGATCATGCGTCGTATAATTCCGCTCGTGAATCTTCAATTGTCGGGATGCGTATGCAATAACTTTCTTTCGTTGCATAAGAACACAACCAAAACCTTGTCGCAAAGCGTCACAATATATTTCAAAATCATCGTTCCCTTCAGGTAACGATAAAATAGGCGCCGTAGTTAACTTCTTCTTCAGTAATTGAAATGCGTTCTCCTGCTCCGAGGTCCATTCGTATTTCTTCCCTTTTTGCGTTAATGCTGTCAACGACTTAGCTATTCGGGAAAAATCTTGAATAAAACTTCTATAATAACCGGCTAAACCCAAAAATTGGCGTATCTGCATTGGTGTTTTAGGAGTCTCCCATTTTTCAATGGCCTCAATTTTAGCTGGATCAACCTGAATTCCTTTGCTACTAACAACGTGACCAAGAAATTGCACTTCTTTCAACCAGAAAGCACACTTATAAAATTTAGCGTATAGCTGTTCTTTTCTCAACAACTCTAATATTAACCTTAAATGCTGCTCATGCTCTTGCTCACTCTTGGAATAGATAAGATTGTCATCAATGAAAACAATAACAAACTTATCTAAATATGGACTACAAACTCGATTCATGAGGTCCATGAATACAGCTGGCGCATTCGTCAATCCAAACGGCATGACCAAAAATTCGTAATGACCGTAACGTGTCCGAAAAGCAGTTTTCGGTATATCTTTTTCTTTGACGCGTAATTGAAGATAGCCCGATCTTAGGTCAATTTTCGAGTACACACATGATCCTTGGAGTTGATCAAATAAGTCGTCAATTCTCGGTAGTGGATACCGATTTTTGATAGTTAACTTATTTAATTCACGATAATCTATACACATCCTAAAAGATCCATCTTTCTTTTTAACAAATAGAATCGGAGCTCCCCACGGTGAAGTACTTGGTCGTATGAATCCACGATCCAGTAATTCTTTTAACTGACTCTGAAGTTCTTTTAACTCGGATGGTGCAAGTCTATATGGGACACGGGCAACTGGTGCAGCTCCTGGTACTAAATCTATTTGAAATTCTACAGATCTAAATGGAGGTAATCCCGGCAACTCTTCCGGAAAAACTTCAGGAAAATCTCTTGCCACAGGCACGTCGTTGATGCACTTCTCTTTTTCTTTCTTTTCGACTTTATTAACATGTGCTAGAATAGCATAACATCCCTTTTCTAAATACTTCTTGGCTTTCAAACAGCTAATGAGTTTTAGCTTTGAGTTACCCTTCTCTCCATAAATCATCACCGGCATTTTATCCTTACAAGGAATGCGAATTGCCTTCTTGGCACACACAACTTCAGCTCCTACTTTGGACATCCAGTCCATGCCGAGTATTACATCAAAACTTCCTAATTCTACGGGTATCAAGTCAATTTTAAACGTTTCTCCGGCTAAATTTATTTTACAATCACGACAAATTTTATCGGCTTTAATTAGTTTACCATTAGCTAACTCAATCATGTACTTAGCATCTAGAGGTAATGATGAACAATTCAATTTAGTGTAAAAATTTCTACACACGTAACTTCTATCGGCACCAGTATCAAATATAATAGATGCTGATAAGTTATTAATGGTAAACGTACCCGTAACAAGCTCCGGGTCTTCACATGCCTCTCTAGCATTAATAATAAATGCTCTCCCACGTGCAGGTCCAATATTCTTCTCAGGATTCGGGCACTGGCTCTTATAGTGACCTTGTTTTCCACACCCATAACAAGTAATGGTAGCCAAAGCAGTTCTATTTGCATTGGTGGCAGGAGTCTTCGTACCATTTGTATTTGTAACGAGAGCCCTACAATCTTCAGCAAGATGACCCTTTCGATTACATTTGTTGCATACCACATTACAGTAGCCAGAGTGATGTTTGTGGCATCGGTTACATAAAGGATTTTGTCCTTTGTAACCAAAGCTTAAACCACTACCCGCACCTTGCGTGATTTCTTGTTTCTTAAAAGATTGTTGTTGGTTACCTCGATCATAATTTCCATTCCACTTTTTTTTGTTACCTGATACCTTCACATCAGTATTGGATAATTTCTTATCCATGATGACCTGATCCATTAGCTCGTTTGCCATGGTTATAGCTTCATGAATTGTCTTAGGTTTCGATGCTGTAACATTTGCCTTGACCTTTTTGGGCAAACCATCTTTGTACATTTCAATCTTCCGTTCTTCGGTTGGAACCAATTCAGGACATAGCAAAACTAATTCCATGAATCGCTGATTGTAGTTGGTGATTTCAGTACCAACAACCTTCAGGCTTCGTAATTCATCTTCCAACTTCCTAACCTCGTTCCTTGGACAATACTCGTTGATTAACATTATTTTGAATTCTTCCCATGGAGTATCATAAGCTACATCTCCTCCTACAGCCTTCACATAATTTTTTCACCACGTGAGTGCACTATCTTGTAAAGTGCACGATGCATACTTGGTCATGTCCTTTTCAACACAACCACTGATTTTAAACACAGTCTCCATCTTTTCTATCCACCGGGTTAAACCGATCGGTCCTTCTGTTCCACTGAATGATGAGGGCTTGCAAGCTTGAAAAGTTTTGTAGGTGCATCCTACACGAGGATTTGGGTTAACTGCAGCAGCTCTTGCAGCCTCGACCCATATCATTCTGTCGTTCACTCGCTGGTTGATGAATTCCTCGACTTCTTGTTCCGTCATTCGATTCAATCGCGCCATATTCTTCTATAAGAATGAAAAGAAAATAATTATTCACATGGAATATTATAGATGTAGTGTATATTTACAGTACATTATAGGTTATTAATAATATGAACCAGGTATTATTATAAAAGCCTTTTCTTCTTATTAGCGTTTTATAATTATATCTAGGGTAGTACCTACCCGTTAATGTCCATACTTAATAGCTTAGTACAGAACCAATTACTACCATCTAAATAATACTTAACCATGGAAAATTATTGCATTTCATACTTCACTATTTTACATATGCTTATCTTACATTGAACATTAAGCAAACCACACTAATAATATTATACAAAACATTATATGATCCCATGGTTTAATACGGCAGCGCATCGTTTGGTCTATTTTCTAGGACGTTTAGGTTCAAAGAATCGCTTAACGCTTATCCTGGCTGTCTGCCTATATTTTGGCGGTGTCTCCCTATATTTTGGCTGTGGGGCTGAAGAACTGGATGCCGGGATAGAACGAATAGGAATAGCGGGAATAGGGGTGGTAGTGTCTAGTGGAGTTGGTGCCACATCATCCTCACTAAACTCGGGATTTGAATTTTCTAATTCATTAACCTTTAGTTTCTTTCCTAGTTCGAACTTGTCTTTTGTAATTTCCTGTATTTCTTCCTCGGGTTCACTTTCCTCCTCGGGTTCACTTTCCTCCTCGGGTTCACTTTCCTCCTCGGGTTCACTTTCCGGGTTCTCTATAGTCGGTTCATCCGGAATTTGTGAGTCTTCCCCAAAGATATTATTTTCGTCATCGGATAGGTTAATGACTGGAACACCATCTGAAGATTCTGGTTCGGAGTCGCTGAATGTGATAACTAGTTTTGAGCCCGACATCTATCACACAACAACTAACCCATTAGTACTACATAATATTTACATATAAATTTTAACCAACAATGATAAGCAATGGTTTTTAAATCAGACCCGGTCAAAGTCCATACTTACTAATGTATCCTAACGACTTATCAGTTAGACACACTAATGCAAACCTGGTTCGCTAAGACCACCGCTCTGATACCACATGTCATATCCCGACCTTAACCATAAGGACGAATACAATAACATATGATTTCATCGCGAGGTATTGACCTCTATATGCGACATTTTTCAAAAACTGCATTTGTTTTTACAATACAAACCATAGCTTTTATTACAAATACAAGGTTTAAACAACTTAATAAGGATTATCGTTTAGCGATAATCTTAGACTTACAAACTTTACATGTGATAATAACAATACGACCTCCAACATATTTTACATTACAAATCCTCCGATATGCAGTTTTATTTTTGACACAATATGCATACTCAAGATCTTGCTTAAATTCAACATGTTGCAGCGGAAGCTTTTAGTTATCACCTGAGAATAAACATGCTTAAAACGTCAACATAAAGTTGGTGAGATATAGGTTTAATGCCCGCAGCAATATATATATATATATAGACCACAAGATTTCATATATAAACATTTTAATAAAAATATTCTAAGTGGTAGAGCACTTGGTAACCATACTTAACATTTAATCACGTCGCATATTCCCTTTATTATGAAATCTTACTACACCGTACCAAGTGTAGTCACGAAACGAAGTACTGTGCAACCGTTGAATACTGGTCGTCCAGTCTGGTTGGGGTTGTCTGGCCCGATAGATCTATCAACAGGATTCGCGTTTACAATACCGCTGTAAATAGTAGTTACCAAGCTACAGGGAAGTATGCCAGTGGTACAACTCAACGTAAAATATATTTTTCAGTTACTTGTGTCCATATCGTAAAACATAAAATACATGTATTCTCATCCCGAAATATTTAGAGTTTAAAAGTGGGACTATATACTCACTTTTGCCTTGAAGATATATATATTTTGACTTGGTCTCCGGTTGATATCACGAACCTATCCATATATAATATATCAATATATTTTCATTTTAAACAATCGTCACGTATATATACTTATAATACTTTTAATGTCTTCTTAGTCTGTAGTTAGCAATTCAATTTTAATGGTTCATATTTAGGTGTTCAATAAATAAATAAAACCTCCATCGAAATAAATAAAACCCCCATCGTATTTGTATTGGTCGGGATTAATCTTGACCCATGGTACCTATATTGTCAAGAAGACGTATTGCGTACAATCATGGGATCTTATGATTAATCTTCTCGTATAGTTTATGGGTGATCCTGAAATATATAAAATTAAATTATGAGTACATATATATAAAATATCATGTTATTTTAGAAAGATGTGATTTATTTAATTTTTCTCCAATTATTTTCGTGGCTAAACTAGTTTTGGATATCCGATCTTGTTTTAGTCATAGTTTCTTCGTTACAACTCTGTTTTCGTTGGTTCAACTTGCCACTTCCTTGGATCGAGTCCTTATTTAAGAATATGAACTGTAAATACCTTAGTTTGTATTCGAAATCACAGGTCATAGGTCAAACTTTGGTGAAACTTATGAAGTTGATCATTTTCCATCATGTAAACAACCTTAAATGATTATTTTTCTAAAAATACTTATACTTTGAGTTAAATCATGAAATTTTTATGTGTTAACATATTCATAGTAAATATCAATTTTCCAGAAAATAAGCCTCCAATTCAAAGTTCAAGATGGTTTTTAATTATCCAACCCAAAACAGCCCCCGGTTGTACTCCGACGACGTAAATTTAGTTTTTAAGGTGTTCTTTGAAAAACCAAGTTTTACCTTGTTAAGTTAGCATATCCTTATGATATATTACAGGTCTTGAAGTATTTTAAAAGTTAAGTTAGAAGGATCTATTTAGTTTGCAAACAAGTTTGAAAACATTCAAACTATGTTCTTGTTGTTAAAATTTTATACCATAAAATAAGATAACTATATATATGAGTCGAATAAGGTTATGAAAAAAAGTTACTACCTCAAGTTACTTGGACAAGGTTGCTGTAAAAGAGAAGTAAAAACCTAGATTCAAAAGAGTGGTGGAGTTGGATGAAAGATTGGAAGTAAACTTGTGTTCTTGGAAGGATTCTTGAAGTGTTTTTGTAAGGGTTTTCTTATGGTGATTAAGTGATGTTTTTGAAGCTAGATCTTCATGGTTGTGGGCTGAGATGGTTAAGGGTTTTAAGGCTCTTGAAAGTGTGTTCCTAACTAGCAAAATGATGTAGCAAAATTGAAAATGGATGGAGTATATATGGTGGTGATGATGGCGTGAATGATGAAGATCATGGACAAAATTTATGTTGTAATTTTGTGTAATTAGTCATACTATCATACAAAAGTAATTACCTTATACTTAAGGCATGAACAAGAGAGTAGGTTGGTGGTGATTTGATGTGCATATACCAATAGTAAATACGTATAGAAGCTAGGTATGATACGAGTACATATACTCTAAATATAAGTATAGAAATCTTGTGAAAACGGAACGAGGATTCAAATATAGTTATCTTTTGTGAATATACTTATATTGTTTTATGTATTTAAGTCCTTAAAAAGTGATTAAATACATTACATATACGATATATGTATAAACATTATAGGTTATAAGTATTTATATCAAAAAACGTTACTTAAAGTTATCGTTTTGAAAACTTAAGTTAGTAGTTTCAAAATATACTTATAACTTATTGTTATTAATACAAAATGAGATATTAAAACATCCTTAGATCATGTTAAATATGTATATATACATATATATACACAAACGTATAATTATCATATGTTATATAGTTCGTGATATCATCGGTCAAACTAGACGGTCAAACGTTGTGTAAATCTCTTTTCAAAAACATAAGTCTCAACAATTTGGGTTGCTTATCATGTTGGTAAGGTTTAATTTATGTAAATATTAATCTTATAAGTATAGATCGATCGAAAAAGTCCGGGTCATTACAATTTATGGCATTCAATACATCAAAAGTTCATTTCAAGTTCATCAAACCCTTACCCAAATTTACCAAAATCACAAATCAAGTTTATGAAGTTTTCTAAAACAACCTACACATCAAATTGAAGCTAGTGATGTTAGGAACACATTTAATACATGCATTTATAACATTTAACAACATTTAAGCAACCAAATCATCAATCATACACACCAAACTTTCAAGTTCATGCTAGTTATCAAAAATAACAAGATCGAACATATAAATCATATATTCATGTTAGACTTGAGCCATAGACACTAATTAACAACTTTATAAGTTAGAAACATCAAGAACACAAAATCTAGTGATTTTAGAAAGTTATCCAAATGAGATGTAATCGGTATGGAATCGAAGAGGAAGTTGCAAGGAGTTCAAATATGTAATTTGTTTTGATTGAAGCTTTCTTGAACGAATTTAGATGATGATTCTTGGAGATTGAATTTTAGAGATAGTTTGAAAGTGTTAAAAGAAAAGAGAAAAGAAATTGATAAAGTGAATGGAGGAGATGGAGTGTTGACCTTTGACCTAGTCAAAGGTTTGGCACTTTGGCAAGTTTGGTCCCTCTAGTTTCATTCGGGTGCGGGAATTACCTAAACGATATATTTTTAAAACGCGTATTAACGAGGGATGTCATAAATATATAACGTAATTTAAATAGTTAATCGGAAAAAGGCGGGATGTTACATAATTTTTATATTAGAAACTTATGTATTTCATCATTAATATATATATTCATTTTTATATATGAAAATATAGATTTTTGTTAAGTTACATATATTAAATATCTTATATATATACTTTATTTATATGTATTATAACTTAAATTTTACGTTATATATCTATTTTATATATAAATATATATCCATTTAAAATGATTTTTATATTCGATTTGTTATATTAGTATATTTATAAATATATGTTTAGTACTTTATTTAGAACCGATAGTTTGTTATAAGTAGATATTTTTATAAGTAATGTTCATAATAATAATATTGACCTAAATGAAATTTTAATATATATAATAACTTTAATAAAAGAAAATGTTAATTTTTGAAAAAAGATAGTTTAAAAAAAAAAACAATAGTAATAATCTTATTAATGACAATAAGGATAATATTGCTAATAATACTTATGATGATAATAATAATAATAATAATAATAATAATAATAATGATAATAACTTAATATATTTTTGTTACCTTCATGATAATAATAATGTTAATCATAATCATAATCAAAGTGATGATAATATTACTAAAATGATAATTTTACTACTAACAATAATATTATTAATACTTATAATAATTAATGATAATAACAATAATAATAATACTTGAGAATAATACTATATTGATAATAATATTCATGTTACATATATTAATACCAATGATAACAATAATTATAATACTTATAAATATAATTATGATAATGATAATTATATTACTAACAATAACAATAATAATATTAATAATAACAATAATAATAATAATAATAATAATAATAATAATAATAATAATAATAATAATAATAATAACAATAATAATAATAACAATAATAATAATAATAATAATAATAATAATAATAATAATAATAATAATAATAATAATAATAATAATAATAATAATAATAATAATAATAATAATTAATAAAAATGGAACTACCTTCTTTGAGAAAAGCTTAAAAAAAATATAATGCTCCATGAAGGAATCGAACCAGAGACCACTCGCTTAAATCGATACACCCTAACCATTCCTCCATGTCCTCCTTCCTGATTTAAACCGTAACAGAAATATATTTAACTTATTTCTACTGTTATTCCTTTTCTTCTTCACTCAAGACTGATTCGACCAAAGTCCATCCAAGCATGATAATGAGTTTTAATACTTGGATTAGAAGGTGAAATAGAATTTAACATAAAACACAAGTTGAACTCAAAATCAAATCCGAATCTAGAGGCTGTTACAGAGCACGACTTCAACACGAAAGAGGTGTTAAATCATATTTGGAAACTTTTTGGATAATCATCTTAACATAAAACACTAAAGTGCATTCGAATTTCGTGATAAACCATTCGGTTGACTTTTAGAAAACTAACTTTGACTTCCAGAATTAGAACATGATATGAAAAATTAGTCTTTGAAACTTTACAGGAAGTTTAAATGAAATCTTACTAACATCTTTGCACTTATAGATTTTAAAATGATTTTTGGATTTGATGTTTTTGGAAAAATAGAAAGAAACAGGGGTACCGGTTTATGTTTAAAGTTTTCTTTTGATTTTTCAATTGATCAAGGAGATGTATTGGTTTTAATTGAGAATGAAAATGAAAGAACTGAATAATTCTCCTAATATCAAATGTAAATTGATCGTTTATAATAGAAGGAATGTCACAGGAAGATCATTTGTATCGTACAGGAAGAAAAAAAAAAAAAAAAAAATAGATAAAGATGATATATACAGCTAACAGAATTTGGTTGTTTGTGTTTAGACTTCAGATTCGATTAGAGACAGGGACAAAAATATAGAACAGTTCGATTGTGATTGCAATTCCTCAAGTTGATTCTGCATTTTGATTTTATTTATAGTTAATGTTTATATTAATAATTAGTAAATATTAATAAATATATTAATAATAATAATAATATTATTTGTGTTATTAGAAATAATAAAAATACTGATAATTATAATAATAGAAAATAATAATAATAATATTATCAATCAAAATAATACTAATAATAATAATAGAAATAATAATAAAGATAATGATATCACTAATACTAATATAAATGATAATAAATAATGAATATTATAATAATACTTATAAAATGGTAATGATCATATTATTCATGATAATATACATAATAATTTTTAATGACATAATGCTAACAATGTTAATTAATGATATAAAAATTATAATTAAACTTGTAATTACATTCAATATATAACTTTTACCATTTATTATTTATGTAATGTTTACTATTTAAAAATATATTTGAGTATTTACACACAATATATATAATAATATTTATACATAGATTCATATATATTTATATAGATTCTTTTTAAGTTACATATAATAGTTAAACTTTTATATTTATTTTCTGGATCACATCCTAATGATTATTTTCAAAAATCATATACACTTATATATAGTTTTATCATTAGTAATCACTTTATTACCTTATAGTTTATTTTACATATTTAATTCTAAATATTTATATTTTTATAAATTTCAAATTATTATTTTTACTTACATTCATTTATATATACATGTTTATTTACAAATAATTGTTCGTGAATCGTCGGGAGTAGTCAAAGGTTAAATCAACCAATGTAAACAGTTCAAAAATTTTAAGACTCAATATTACAGACTTTGCTTATCGTATCGAAATCAAATAAGATTCAAGTTTAAATTTGGTCGGAAATTCTCGGGTCATCACAGTACCTACCCGTTAAAGAAATTTCATCCCGAAATTTGAGTGAGGTCGTCATGGCTAACAATAAATATGTTTTTCTGACGAATATGAGCTGATAAATAGAGGTTTATCATTATTGAATAATACAGATAAAATAATTCGATTATTCGAAGAGCAAGAATGAAGCTATCACAAAAGAGTGAAATGAATAAATGAAGTTTCATTTTAACTTTTGACGTTGTCTTAGTTGAATTTCGGAATTCAAGGGATATAAAAAAAATCTTCGAAATCTAAAAGATTTGATTCTTCGATGAATAAGGAAATTAAGATCTCTATAATTAAATACGGTGATCTGCCTCGATTACTCTGTCTGATATTTCCCTTATAAATTAAACTTTTTTCGTTCCATTATTCTCACCATTCCTATACTTTCTTTCTTAGTTCATACATCCAAAAGATTGTGAAAATGCTTAATCCATTTCTAATCCTAGATATTTTCCCAGTTATCAATTCTGTCATCCTTCTTTTCAATCTTCCACCAGAAAATCTGTTTACTTCTACTATCGCCTTGGGGTGATACTATTCTTGATTATACCGTGTCTTTATATTGCTATTCGTATTAATATCCACGGTTTGTAACTTCCGTGTTGTTATTAGGCTTTATATTTTCTCTTATATTTTGGAGCTCTTTACCTTTTTATTATCCACCCGATCTCTATTAAAGCGAGTAACGGTCCAGATTTCGTAAGTATGGAATTTCGGATAAATATCATGTTCTAAATAATAAAGAAGGTATTAGCACGATTTGATTTGTCAAATTACCTGAATCACTGAGAATAGAACTATCAAGAATATAGTTTCTTGATATGTTCAGAAGTTAATCAGAATGAAAAAGTTATGTAACATGACACATGATGATGTTATAACCTGTGAATCATCATGTTCCATTTAGAAACTCAGCATGACCTACTGTAATATAATCACGTTGATCAAGTGTCATTATATTATACTAACTCATGTATCAGTTCCCAACATTACTTCAATAACATTCATATTTTAATCTCGAAAGTTCACAGAATATAGAAACTAACAGTTTCTATATGATGTAACACTGATAGCACGAAGAGATTAATGATTTCAGATAGGAATAATTATAAAAATATCTTCAGAAATATGGAGGATATTTATAATGATAGATACGATGATATCTTGGAATTTCTAATATCGAATGATGGTGAAGAAAATTTTTCCGCAAGAGTTTGGAGTCAGAAGCAAGGTATTCGCTAAAGGTTTCATCAGAAACAGAATCATCAGGATTCTTAATGTACAAGTTTAGTCCTTGTGATTTGTTCAGAGACTCCTTCATAGTTTGCTCAATCAGTTTTTCAGTTTCAAACTTTTTCTGAGCTTTGCCAACATACAATTCTTTATCATCAATTTTTGGCTGTTGAGGTCGTTTACAGTTTTTGTTGCTTCATTCAACTTTTCAAAATTCAGAGCATTAATTCGCAGACTGGGTGCTTTTCAGAATTTTATAATGAAAGATCATAATTCTAAGAGATAAAGGTTATATGTATACATATAACTGTTGATGTAGAAATGTTGCGAGATTCGAAATACTGATTACTGATTCCTGGTAATTGGTATGACAATTATCGTTACAGAACGCGGATGAGTATATGATTGGGTATTAATGAATAAATATAGTGATTTATCGAAGTGACTTTCGCCAAAGAGTAGTGAAGTTACTGGTACGTTTACTGTTAATGTGGTGGGATTTAAACAGTTCCCCGGTAACGAAGGCGAAAATACAACGTATATATCAAGGTTATAATAAGGTTGTTTCGAACGAAAATTCGAAGTTGACTTGTTGGAGCTGTGACAAAACTGACTATTGTGAAACAGAGTTGCAAAGTTATTTTCGGTAATAACAACGCCAAAGAAGTTAGCACAGATACGTGTTTAACGTTTACTCAGGTTCCAAGAGTTTTCAAGTGCATAACTATATGCATCAATCTCTTCTTACGTAGATGAAATGCGGTTGGTTCATCCTCTCGTTTGAGGTGTTTTCAAGAATTACGAAAGGTTTGAACGCAGATTGTAATCGTCAAGATACAAATGGTGTTTAAGATAAAATCAAGTGGCAAACTTGAAGAATTATTTAGTTTCATATATTATAATCAATATTTTAATTCATTTTAATTGTCCAATGTCATTAGTCCACAGTCGATAATCCACAGTTAATAGTCCAATAACTCATATATAATTTAATATATAATATTCGAATTAATTAATATGTATCGTGACCCGTGTACATGTCTCAGACTCGATCACAACTCAAAGTATATATATTATTATAGAATCAACCTCAACCCTGTATAGAGAACTCGATCATTACTGTATATAGAGTGTCTATGGTTATTCCAAATAATATATATATATATATATATATATATATATATATATATATATATATATATATATATATATATATATATATATATATATATATATATATATATATATATATATATATATATATGCGTCGATATGATATGTCAAAACCTTGTATACGTGTCCCGATATTTAAAGTGCGTAAAATAAATACAGAATTTAAATGACGATAAATAAAATGCGTAAAGTAAATAACAGAAATTAAATGACGATAAATAAAATTGCGATAAATAAATAAACTGCGATAAATAAAAATGTAATCAGTTAGCTAGGAACAGTTAGCGTGGATTCTTAACAAAATTTCTCATAGTTAATTTGTTTATTTCTAACAAATTTTATTTTGCCCAATGTTTTCTTTATTATGCCACTTGTTGAATTCTGATAAATCAAAATCTAAATATGAAATTGAATGAAAAATGATTATTCTGTGATGAACGGTTACGTATATTTGTGGATGTAAGTAGGATAGTAATTGACTGTTGAATCGGATTTGAAGAATGTACAGTGTAACTTATTAATGCGAAATCTAAATATTCCTCGGGTATTACCTACCCGTTAAAATATTTTCACCATTAACAGTTTGTACAATAAAAATTTTAATTACAATCTCTATGAAAACATATATACATATATATTTTCTTCAGACGTAATCATGGATTTAATGAGTCAATGTGATATTAAACTCATCAGATTTATGGCTAGAACTAGAGTACATAATCTCTAAAGCATTAGAGATTACATAATTGCCATGAAGGACGAAGATAGTTTATGTAGAACGATTCGTAGAACGATGATTATGCTTGAGGTATAGATTGCGAGGTTGAGACGTGTGATGATGTTGTTGTTGTTGGTACTAGTTATGCTGCTGGTGCTGCTGATGGTGGTACTGTTGCTGTCGGTGCTACAAGTGTTGTTGGTGCTGAGGTTGATGATGATGTTGGTGTAGTAAGTATAGCTTGTAATTCACGCACCATTCTTGTCAGGGTTTCTATCCTACCCTCTATCATTTCTATCCATCCACTCATCTGATTCGATAGATCTTGATTATAAATTCGAAGTTCCCTATCTTCTTCTAATATTCCACTTCGATTGGTATTCGGAAGTAGAGGTTGAATATTTTCTGAGATTGCAGTAACGCGACCTTCGAGGTGGAAAACTTTAGCAAGAAGGATGAATACAGTGTTGCGCATAGGTTCACCGGTGAGTACATCGTTTTTTTTGATGTTAGGAGGTAAGGGCTCGCCTTCTTCATTTCTCCATCGAGTGAGTAAGTCTCGGACCCACCCCCATCTCCTCTAGAAATAAAAATAACTAAATGGTTGAGGTACTTCTGATTCATTGACTTCGAAGTTTGCTTCAACATACATCTCGAAATCGCTTTCGGAACTAATGGAATCCAAGCTAGGTGTAGGATCCATCTCTCATGATCAGTTAAAGGGTTTTGATATGAACTGATTTTCGAATATCGAATGATATTCTAATTATATATAGAATATCTATACATACTTCCAAAGATCCCGTGAATTATGAAGAAAATTAAGGAAACGTGTCAGATAAAGTCTACAGTGACAGATACGCTAAGATATGGATTAGTAGATATGCTAAGATATGAATTTTGTCTATACACTATTCATGCAATCATTGCAGTAAGATGTGTCTAGACTAAGAATGATAAGCAGGTAATTTCCTAAGGATGATAAACTGATGATTTTCGACAAAAATGATAAGCAAAATTTTTGACATGCAGACACGGTCGAAGTCCAGACTCACTAATGCATCCTAACGACTTATCATTTATACACACTAATGTAGACCTGGTTCGCTAAGACCACCGCTCTGATACCAACTGAAGCGACCCGTCCTAATTCATCCGGATGAAGTACATATCGATTATAAACGATTCACAACAGTTGATTACATCGCGAGGTACTTGACCTCTATATGATACATTTTACAAACATTGCATTCGTTTTTGAAAAGACAATCTTTCATTACATCGAAAGTTGACGGCATGCATACCATTTCATAATATATCTAACTATAATTGACTTAATAATAATCTTGATGAACTCAACGACTCGAATGCAACGTCTTTTAAAATATGTCATGAATGACTCCAAGTAATATCTCTAAGATGAGCAAATGCACAGCGAAAGATTTCTTTCATACCTGACAATAAACATGCTTTAAAGTGTCAACCAAAAGGTTGGTGAGCTCATTAGTTTAACATAAATAATCATTTCCATCATTTTAATAGACCACAAGATTTTCATTTTCAGTTCTCATAAATATACGTCTCATGCATAGAGACAAAAATATCATTCATATGGATTGAACACCTAGTAACCGACATTAACAAGATGCATATAAGAATATCCCATATCATTCCGGGAAATCCATCGGACATGATATAAAATAACATCAAAGTACTAAAGCATCCGGTACTTTGGATGGGGTTCGCCGGGCCCATAGATCTATATTTAGGATTCGCGTCAATTAGGGTGTATGTTCCCTAATTCTTAGATTACCAGACTTAATAAAAAGGGGCATATTCGATTTCAATAATTCAACCATAGAATGTAGTTTCACGTACTTGTGTCTATTTTGTAAATCATTTATAAAAATTGCGCATGTATTCTCAGCCCAAAAATATAAAGGGTAAAAAAGGCAAATGAAACTCACCTAATGTATTTTGTAGTAAAAATACATATGACTATATTGAACAACTGAACAATGCAGGGTTGGCCTTGGATTCACGAACATATATCATTTGTATATATATTAAAACGTATCCTTGTAATCGAATAATTATATGTATATATATTATTTTTAATGATATAATTTTTATATTAGAAACTTATGTATTTCATCATTAATATATATATATATATATATATATATATATATATATATATATATATATATATATATATATATATATATATATATATATATATATATATATTCATTTTTACATATGAAAATATAGATTTTTGTTAAGTTACATATATTAAATATCTTATATATATACTTTATTTATATGTATTATAACTTAAATTTTATGTTATATATCTATTTTATATATAAATATATATCCATTTAAAATGATTTTTATATTCGATTTGTTATATTAGTATATTTATAAATATATGTTTAGTACTTTATTTAGAACCGATAGTTTGTTATAAGTAGATATTTTTATAAGTAATGTTCATAATAATAATATTGACCTAAATGAAATTTTAATATATATAATAACTTCAATAAAAGAAAATGTTAATTTTTGATAAAAGATAGTTTTGATAAAAAACAATAGTAATAATCTTATTAATGACAATAAGGATAATATTGCTAATAATACTTATGATGATAATAATAATAATAATAATATTAATGATAATAACTTAATATATTTTTGTTACCTTCATGATAATAATAATGTTAATCATAATCATAATTAAAGTGATGATAATAATACTAAAATGATAATTTTACTACTAACAATAATATTATTAATACTTATAATAATTAATGATAATAACAATAATAATAATACTTGAGAATAATACTAAATTGATAATAATATTCATGTTACATATATTAATACCAATGATAAAAATAATTATAATACTTATAAATATAATTATGATAATGATAATTATATTACTAATAATAACAATAATAATATTAACAACAACAACAATAATAATAATAATAATAATAATAATAATAATAATAATAATAATAATAATAATAATAATAATAATAATAATAATTATTATTATTATTAATAAAAATGGAACTACCTTCTTTGAGAAAAGCTTAAAAAAATATAATGCTCCATGAGGGACTAGAACCCGAGACCTCTCACTTAAACCGATACACCCTAACCATTCCTCCATGTCCTCCTTCCTTATTTAAACCGTAACAGAAATATATTTAACTTATTTCTACTGTTATTCCTTTTCTTCTTCACTCAAGACTGAATCGACCAAAGTCCATCCAAGCATGATAATGCGTTTTAAAACTTGGATTAGAAGGTGAAATAGAATTTAAAACAATCGATTGTAATTAGTATTGACTGTAAAAAAAAAAATATAGCAGCATCAGAACTCATATGAACACGAAGAACACTAGTTGAACTCAAAATCAAATCCGAATTTAGAGGCTATTACAGAGCACGACTTCAACACGAAAGAGGTGTTAAATCATATTTGGAAACTTTTTGGATAATCAATTTAACATAAAACACTAAAGTGCATTCGAATTTCGTGATAAACCATTCGGTTGACTTTTAGAAAACTAACTTTGACTTCCAGAATTAGAACATGATATGAAAAATTAGTCTTTGAAACTTTACAGGAAGTTTAAATGAAATCTTACTAACATCTTTGCACTTATAGATTTTAAAATGATATTTGGATTCGATGTTTTTGGAAAAATAGAAAGAAACAGGGGTACCGGTTTATGTTTAAAGTTTTCTTTTGATTTTTCAATTGATTAAGGAGATGTATTGGTTTTAATTGAGAATGAAAATGAAAGAACCGAATAATTCTCCTAATATCAAATGTAAATTGATACTTTATAATAGAAGGAAGGTCACAGGAAGATCATTTGTATCGTACAGGAAGAAAAATAAAAAAAATATATAAAGATGATATATACAGCTAACAGAATTTGGTTGTTTGTGTTTAGACTTCAGATTCGATTAGAGACAGGGACAAAAATATAGAACAGTTCGATTGTGATTGCAATTCCTCAAGTTGATTCTGCATTTTGATTTTATTTATAGTTAATGTTTATATTAATAATTAGTAAATATTAATAAGTATATTAATAATAATATTATTATTTGTGTTATTAGAAATAATAAAAATACTGATAATTATAATAATAGAAAATAATAATAATAATATTATCAATCAAAATAATACTAATAATAATAATAGAAATAATAATAATGATAATGGTATCACTAATACTAATATAAATGATAATAAATAATGAATATTATAATAATACTTATAAAATGGTAATGATCATATTATTCATGATAATATACATAATAATTTTTAATGACATAATGCTAACAATGTTAATTAATGATATAAAAATTATAATTAAACTCGTAATTACATTCAATATATAACTTTTACCATTTATTATTTATGTAATGTTTACTATTCAAAAATATATTTGAGTATTTACACACAATATATATAATAATATTTATACATAGATTCATATATATTTATATAGATTCCTTTTAAGTTACATATAATAGTTAAACTTTTATATTTATTTTCTGGATCACATCCTAATGATTATTTTCAAAAATCATATACACTTATATATAGTTTTATCATTAGTAATCACTTTATTACCTTATAGTTTATTTTACATATTTAATTCTAAATATTTATATTTTTATAAATTTCAAATTATTATTTTTACTAAATTTCAAATTATTATTTTTACTTACATTCATTTATATATACATGTTTATTTACAAATAATTGTTCGTGAATCGTCGGGAGTAGTCAAAGGTTAAATGAACCAATGTAAACAGTTCAAAAATTTTAAGACTCAATATTACAGACTTTGCTTATCGTATCGAAATCAAATAAGATTCAAGTTTAAATTTGGTCAGAAATTCCCGGGTCATCACAATAAGTAACGGAGAGATTTTCAAAAGATGTCAGACAGAGTTTACTGTAATAGATTTGTAAAGATATGAATTTGTCTATACACTATCTATGCAATGAATGCAGTAAGACGCGTCTAGACTTGAGATGATAATCAGGTAATTTCCTACAAAAATGATAAGCAAAACTTTTGATATGCAGACACGGTCGAAGTCCAGACTCATTAATGCATCTTAATATCTATCAGTTAGACACACTAATGCAAGACCTGGTTCGCTAAGACCACCGCTCTGATACCACATGAGATGACCCGTCCTAATCCATAAGGACGAATATAATAACATATGGTTACATTGCGAGGTATTTGACCTCTAAATGATACATTTTACAAACACATCATTCATTTTTAAAAGACTAACTTTCATTACATTGAAAGTTGGCAGGCATGCATACCATTTCATAATATATCCAAACTATAAATGGCTTAATCTGTCATCCACTTAATAATAATCTTATTGAACTCAACGACTCGAATGCAACGTCTTTTGAAATATGCCATGAATGACTCCAAGTAACTCTTTAAAATGAGCAAATGCACAGCGGAAGATTTCTTTCAAACCTAAGAATAAACATGCTTAAAAGTGTCAACCAAAAGGTTGGTGAGTTCATTAGTTTTTCATAATCATTCATTTCCATCATTTTAATAGACCACAAGATTTCAATATTTAATTATACACGTAACCCGATTACAAAATAATACACATAACCTGTGTATAAAAATCATTCATATGAATTGAACACCTGGTAACCGAAGTTAACTTTAACGCATATAATATCCCCAAACAAAACCTCTCGTCTGTATAATATTAATCTCGAAGTACTAAAGCCATCCATAACCTGAATGGGGGTTGTTAGGCCCAATAGATCTATCTTTAGGATTCGCGTCAATTAGAGGCTATTTCCCTAATTCTTAGGCTACCAAGCTTGAAGGGGCGATATTCGGTTTAATAATCCAACCATAGAATGTAGTTTTAAGTACTTGTGTCTATTTCGTAAAACATTTATAAAAGCAGCGCATGTATTCTCAGTCCCAAAAATATATATAAAAAGGGAGTAATGAAACTCACAATACTGTATTTCGTAGTGATTTACGCATAAGACGACACTGAACAAGTGCAAGGTTGGCCTTGAATTCACGAACCTATATTAAGTATATATATTTATATGTTGGTCAATATCTGTCTAACAATTTAGGTCAAGTCGTAGTGTATCACAATCCTAATGCTCGAGAGTGATATGCAAAAGTCAACAAAAGTCATCTTGACCCAAAATGACTTCTAAAATCTTTACATGTTTATAACTTAAATATAGTCGTTTTATATATATTTATTAGATTTTATTAGAGTAAATAATAAAAGTCACTTATTAATAAAAATTTATATTAAAATTTATATATGATAAAAATATACTTTTATATATATTAAGTAATAAAATTTATAACGTTCACTTAACGTCATAAAAATATAGTAGTATGTATTATTATATTACATGTGGTAAAAATATCTTTGTATCACATATTTATTTGATAAAATAATATTGATAATAATAATAATAATAATAATAATAATAATAATAATAATAATAATAATAATAAAAAATAAAAGTTGTATTATTTTGTAATAATAATTATTATTATTATTATTATTCTGCTAATAATAATAACAATATTTATTTTTACTAATGATGATATCAATTATGATAAAATGATAATTTTAATCATGATAATTTTAATAATAACGATACTTTTTAATATTAACTGTAATAATAATAATAATATTTTTATATATAAAAATAATAATTCTATTTAAAATGATAATTTTTAATAATAATACTAAAATGATAATAATAATGATATTTTATAATAACAATGATATTTCTATTAAAAATGATAATTTTAATAAAAATGATGATTTTAATATTAATGATACTTTTAATAATAATAATAATAATGATAAAAATAATGAAGACGATAATTTTATCTAAATCAATATCTTACAATAGTTTTAATTTCATCATGATACTTATACTCATTATTTCCTAATCGATTTGTTTAATATCTTTTAGTCCTCTTTTATATCGCATTCATAATAATGATAATAATAGTAATCATAATAATTAGATGATACTAATATTAGTTTTAATAATAATGATACTAATAATAATAATTATAATAATACTAATGATAATACTAATAATATTAATAATAATAATAATAATAATAATAATAATAATAATAATAATAATAATAATAATAATAATAATAATAATAATAATAATAATAATAATCATAAACTATTTAACGACGAAATTAAACATACAAACATGCATAATCATATATACTCGAGCACTAGTCAGTGATACACTATTAATATATAAAAGATAAGGTATAAATGCTCACGTATCAATATTGTGATTCAATATTGCAAGAAAGTACGTAGAAGTGACGGAGATGATAAACACTAGTTTGACTCACGAGCTATACCCTTGAACCATACCCATAACCTCCATAGCTATAACCCATAATTTTCTTAGCTCTATCCCGCTCTAAAAACCCGTTTGAAATAACTCGCTCATGACCTCGTCGTAGTATTTTATGTATAATAATACAAATAATAATACTAATACTACTAATAATAATATTAGAATTAATACTACTACTACTACTACTACTACTACTACTAATAATAATAATAATAATAATAATAATAATAATAATAATAATAATAATAATAATAATAATAATAATAATAATAATAATAATAATAATAATAATAATAATAATAATAATAATAATAATAATAATTTTAATAATAATAATAATAATAATAATAATAATAATAATAATAATAATAATAATAATAATAATTATAATTATAATTATAGTGAGCGATCGAGAGAGATTGAGAGGTGTGTGTGCCTGCAACCAGAAATCGATTGCATTTATAGAAGTTTTCTGAATTCTCCTGCCATGCGATCGCATGGATGTGAAGGGTATATCCCATGCGATCGCATGGGATACCTGGCCAGCACTCACTTGTTTTAACATTTTCCTGCCGACAATTTTATATAATATTTAATATCATATATATAATTCTTATAATTATTTAATTATTATATTATATTTACATCCATAGTTAACTTGTAAATTTAGTTCCAAAGACTTGTACGTTGTCTCTCGACTAGTGTCTCGGTTCTGGTTTATCGAACGACATTTCGTACGCTTAGAAAACTGGTACTCTACGTTACGTGACAAGTACCTTTATCAATAATTTGGCTTAATTCGCCAATAACTTATATCTCTCAAGTGTAACCTGGACGATCGAGTGTTTTGGTCATTTGCTTCTATAAATCGACGTCTCGTTATTTACCAATATATATTATAATAATATTATTTTTAAATCCAAAACGTTTTATGACTAAGTTAGTATTATATTTTGTCATTTTCTAAAATAATTATATTTTCATTTAGAAATATAAACTTATATATTTTAGAAATATTTATTTACTAATATAATATTTAGTTTTCAAAAACTAATAATATTTCAAAGTTTAATATACTTTAAAATCGTTTAAATAATAGATATTATTATATCACCTAACGTTTATTCTCTAAAACTTAATTTGATAAAATTCATTTATGCGCCAACGTTTAATTTAACTTCTCAAACGTTTAAAATAATATATCTAACAATCTATCGAATCAATAAACAAGTGCTACAATCGTTTACTTAACTTATTTGAAATCATATATATTCAATATTTATAAACACGTTTTAATTACATGTTGCGAGTTATTTATATATTAATATTAAATCACAGACCGTTATTATTTATAACTTGTCAAAAGGTTTCTAGAAAGATTTTAAATTCTAAGATAACGTTAAAACCTTTATCCTTATTAAAATGGCTCGGTAACAATTTTTCAAAAGTGGTTCGAGATATTTATAAAGTTATATTCTTTTTTAAAGAAGACGTGACACTCAAATCCTTTTATATAATTTTAATAAAAGATAATGATAATAACTTTAATAATCTAATTCTTGACATGTTGTAAAATGTACTAATCTTTCAAATTATATCGTAGTACGTTTTATATCTTTAAAACAATATATATATATATATATATATATATATATATATATATATATATATATATATATATATATATATATATATATATATATATATATATATATATAAATGTGATTTAATATATATAGCATAAAACTTTAATTAGGTTTTATATACATATTCAACTTACATTATAAAACGTTTTAACAATAGAATTCTTTTTAGACTGAAAACGTTTTCGTACGTTTGAAACTAAATCAAATAACTATCAGAAAGTTTATTCTTCTAAAACTAATTATATTCAGATCACATAATCTATTACTAAAACTCATGTTTATTTTAAATCCTCATAAGTTTGTATTAACTTGTTTAATAACAAACAAGTGTTAAGTTTAATATATATATATATATATATATATATATATATATATATATATATATATATATATACATATATATATATATATATATACATACATATATATATATATATACATACATATATATATATACATACATATATATATATACATACATATATATATACATATATATATATATATATATATATATATATATATATATATATATATATATATATATAGACACATTTCACATAACACGTTTTATTACGAATAAGTATAACGTTATACTCTTAATACTTTGTTAACGCTTTCAAGTCATGTAATAGATTTCGTAACTTATTTTTGTATCAACCAAACTGTTTAATGTTTTATTAATATTTCTCAATTTAATATACACACATATATATACATATATATCCACACATAATTGTTCGTGAATCATCGAGAACAATCGAAGGGCAATTGAATATATAAAAGTAGTTCAAAAATTTTAAGATTCAACATTACAGACTTTACTTATTGTGTCGAAAACATATAACGATCAAGTTTAAATTTGGTCGGAAATTTTCGGGTCGTCACAACTTTCTTCCAATTTTCATCACAATTATTATTTTTCTTGTCATAAAAGCTACATTACAACATTTTATTGAGACATGTATTTTGCATGCATATGTAACGTAATTAATCTCGTAAAGAGAACCCATATTTGAATAATAATAATATAATAATAAGAAAGTTTTCTCTAAAATTGAGTATTTATATTTTTAATAATAATTATAGTAATAAAAAATCTCTCTTTAAATTTTTTTAATAAAATTAAAATACAATTATTATATGAAGGTTGTACAATATATTTCAAAGTTTGTACATGTGTTAATGAGGTGTTTTGTAAAAGATTGTACAATTCGTTTTAAGGTTTGTACATATGGTCATGGTGGTGTTTATCATAAGGTTGTACACAATGTTTTCAAATATTATACATATGGTCATAGGGTGTTTTAACATAAGGTTGTACATAATGCTTCAAATATTGTACATATGGTCATGAAGATATTTTATTATAAGGTTGTACTTAATGCTTCATGTATTATACAATTAATATGTTAATATTTTTATTAAAAATAATTAATTATTTTAATAACATCATCATGAGAGACTTAGAAATTTTTTCTTTAGTTTTGAAATTTTTTTAAGTTTGAATAATCCTTATTTATGACATCATCATTTTAGAGATTTATATGATACTTTAGGTAGATAATAAAAAAATTATAAAGTAGGTATAACCGTGCTTTCCAGACACGAGTTGGTATATGTCACGACAAATCGGACTTCACAAAGCCGATTTGTGTGAGCTGTTCTAAGAAGAGATAAATTCTGACACACGGTTTTAGGTTCTTTTTTTTCTGACAAGTGGCTGAAACAGGTTTTGGCAAGTATGTTTATACAAATAATTCAAACCCTAATCATTGTACTCGTTTTTTCAAGTTTTTTTTTGGGTAAGCGAACTATTTAACGTTTTGTAACCATATATCAAAAACCACAACAACATATACTTAACAATGAAAATAGCAAAAACGATTTTCAAAACATTTAAACACAGAAACTATAAATCTCACTACATTTGATGACTTCATTTCGTCCAATGATGGTTCATCTTGTTTAGGGTGGTGGAATTACTTTCATCAATGATAACCTTAGTAGTGATAATATGTCACTAAGAGAATCACTAAAATCAAAAGTGTAAGAGTAAATTGTTTTTTCCATTACCTAAGAGACCGAATGCATTTATTATGATTTTCGGCTCCCATACATAACCATGGCCATCAAGCCATAAATGTACCATTTTAGCACTTCCAGGACGCATGTATTCGAAACAGTTATAGAACTCCCGAACACTATCATGAAAAATGGGAAAGTTGTCATTTATAAGACAAATTAGGTCAAGAAACACAAACATTCGATACTCTAGTCAATGTGTTGGTCGGTTTTGAAAGTTGACAACTTCTGATTTCAATTACCTGCGAATTAACATCATGACAAGACATTTGCAATTAAAAAAGTTAACAATTTAGTAAATAAAGTAAGAGTGAGGGTGCATAATGAGGAAAATGGCCTACCAACAAAAATATCTTGCAAGGAAAAAGTCGAAAATGTCCCTCTAAATATAATAATATGGTGAACAGTATTTGGCTAGTTTGTAATGATATATAGGATAATTAAAGAGATGGATGATTTGTGTAGGTGTGCAAGACAATGAAATCCCGATACAAAATATTTTTAGAGATGTAAAAAGATGAACTAGGATTTCAATAATTAGGGTTCTACTAAAAACCTACTTTCACAAAGCCGGTTTCAGTACCTGTCAGCAAAAGCAGATTTTTTGAAACACGGTATATAGTCACGTGGTGTCTGAATGCTGAAAAGTAAACAAACCGGTGTTCCAAAAAATAGTTTCATTTGAGATGGTATAAACCGACTTTGCCAAAGTCAATTATACTTGTTTTATAAAAACTATCCCTTGCATACGTAAACTATAAAATAATTAAAAAAAAACTTATTAGGCAAAAAAAATTCATTTTTAACTTAGAAGAATATAGCTGAAAATGATAGTTCAGCTTATAATGAGGGAATAAATGGCTCACGCGTTGCTACGAAAAATAATTTCACTCGACACCTTAAACACTATTTCAGCAGTTGAGATGATCTGCGTACTGCAGCAGTTAGTCATTTGCAATACGTTGTTATGATATATAAGTTAAACACTTTTTCAGTAATTTATAATTATAGTACGCATATATATAGAAAGCGACTTATGAGAAGACCGAGAAAGAAGTGAGGAACGTTCACAAGTAGCTGTAAAGAAAGGAAGAAGCTTGCTCAATATGGAAAGCGCAACCTATAGCTAGATCAAAATCCTTGATTAAAAGATCCAAATTTAATAGTCCAATAAAAACACATAATTTTTTCATTGAACTTCTTTCAACTATATTGTTTTACCCTTTTTTTACATTTTTTTCTTTTATGTACATTAAGTAGGGAAATTAAAGAACTTACCTTGATGTTGATCCACGTGTTTGGATCTATCGTTTTTATCCTTATTTCTAGATAGATGAATTATGTATGGAATATCTTTGACATAATGATGAAATGAATGATCCGGCGTGGCTATAAACGATGAGTTTGAAGTTTGTTGTCTCGTTTTAGAATCATTTGGTTGGAGAGCTGAACATTGAAATTTGTTTTTCGGGGTAAGATGATTGTCGTGTGACGTAGATTGGTCTCACTTTAGTAATGGTGTTTAGTTAGCTTTGGATTTCAAAAATCTTCCTACTACGTGGTAGAGCAACATGTCAAGGATGGTTTCTGTCAGTATTTGGATAAGCTAGAATGAGTGTTGCTAAGGGTCATTGATTTTATGGGTTGAATGTTGCTAAGGGTCATTGATTTTATGGGTTAAGAGTTTTGGTTTGTTCAATCTTCGAGAGATTGTTGAGTGTGAAGTATGAACATTGATATCGCTCAAATAGTCGGTTACATTTGTCGTGTAATGAGGTCGACTGAGCGAGTCACAAGAGGGTGCTAATTATTTAATTTACATGTGTTGGGCCTAAATCTATTCTTCCTTCCGATGTGTTAGTAAGGGAAAATATGACCTAGGGTCCCATGATATCGACCAAAAAGTCACGTTGTTATCCCCGATATTAATCACTAAATCAATAAAGATATAAAATTTATCATCAAAATAAGCGTTTGTTTGCTTTATTTTGTAGATCAAGTGATTATGAAGACAATACAAGAAGAATTGACGAAAACGAACTTAAAACGAAGAATCTAGAGCGAACACGATGAAGACCAAGTTATGACCTCAGAAGCCAAGTTATGACCCAGAGAACAAGGCTGACCAGACAAGCCATATGGCCATGGCATACGGCCATGCCATACGTCCTGCCACAAGCCATACGACCTGCCATGGCCAAGTGTGCACGACCAGGTAGCCTGGCTTGCCTGCTACCCACGCCCATGCCATACGGGCATGGCACACGGCTTGCCAGGGCTTGGCATACGGCCTGTCAGGCCATAAACTAGCCTATTTAATGAGCCATTTATCATCCTATTTTCCATAAACTTTACACTTCACTTCTCCGAGCGGGAAATTTAGTACCCGGAGGTGAACGCCGAATATTGTATTAGGAGTGGTCTGGAGTCTGAAGTTGTCACTTTTGTACTTTCGGAATTCAATAAATATACTGGTACTTCTATCCTTCATCTTTATATAATGCCTTCCATTATTATAATTTATAATATTGTTATCATGATTAGTGAGTAGTTATCTTTAGTGTATGTTATGACGTAGTCAGTTACGATGCTTAAATAATATTGTGGATTGTGTATGTTGTTGAGATGCTTTCCATTTATGTTTTAAACTCAATCGCTTTTACAACTAATAGAACGCAGTTACCGCCTCTGTTATTGGGAAGTCGCAAACCCCGATTCAGTGTACACTATCTGTGTCACCCCTTGGTAAGAGAACTCTGTCGGATACAAAGCAAGCTTGACAGAGGCACACCGGTTGTAGTAAGTCAACCTATGCTATGGATTTTTCCAGAGGTCTGTTTCATAGTGGAATCTATGATTAGACTAAGAGTACATTGTCGGTCTTGAACCATGTTGGTGTAGTCACTAAGCATATAAACTTAATACGTGCATGTTGAAGCACAACGGTTGTTGTAAGCTGTACCGCTGCTACGTAGGGCCATGGATACTGTCTAGTATTGACCAGTACACTGCACTATAGCGCGGTCTCAAGCATTGCACCCCGCTTGAGGGATTCTTAGTTAATTAAGTAACTGTTTGTTTAAAAGCTATAAAGGATTGGATCGTTAGGATAACCGAACGTGTTCATGGGAGTTACCCAGTAACTTGGCTATGGTGTTCTTTATGGTTAAACTCTTTTTAGGGCCTAACCACCTTGTTTTAACCTGTCATTAACGAAAGCATCAAAACACATCACGTCTCTTAAATTAGTAACAGTTTGTCTTCTCTTATGTATAAGAAAGTTTAGACCTTGTGGAATGTTAATATGCCGCCTTTTCCGAGCGCTCCTACTGATGAGCTGCCATGCCTAGACGTACTCATGTTTGATGGATGTCGGGGGTTGAGGGAATTTTTGCCTATTCAGAATCACCAAACCTAATGTAATTACCCAGTGACATATCATTAACATGATAAGGACCTCTAGGTACAACATAACGAATACAGAATCACTGTCCATTCATGAGCCAACATTTCACAATCTCAACCAAGTAACTGATGAAATCATAACACACATTTATCTTAACCTTATCTGAATTACAAATTTTATCGCATTTACTTACTTTATTTACCTGCTTTAGATCTTAGAAAAACCTTAAACTACTCCTCTATCTAATTAGCTATTAGGATAATTCTGCGGATACGGTTCAATTCTGTTGTCTTCTTAAACGAGTGACCCTAGGTCATACTTTCGTTACTCACCCATAGGAAGGAGTGGTAGATTTAGGCACCGCGTATTATAAAGTTAAAACATTACTCTCATATTAATATCCTAAATAGACGGTCGGTAACCAAACGACACCGCCACAAAATAAACCGTCTGTTTTGGCCATATCATTAGGAGACGCAAGTTTTTGGTGCCGCTAACGGGGACTTGTATTAGACAATATTGTTTTCAATTAAACTTATTTTAACGAGCTTTTAGTGGTGTATAAGAAAGACAATTATAAACAGACTTGGTTGTTGGATTTTCCGAATAGTTTCCAATTTATTGGAACCAAAAGGATCATGAAAATTTATTATCAAAATACCAGGGAAACAACAGCAAGAACCAAAAATATCTCTAGAATAACTAACCCTAGTAATAATTAGATAATTTAGAAGTTGATCAGATTAGATTACCTTAGACTAGACTAGATAATCATAGAATATTTTAGATTACTATAGCATCACTATCTATAAATTAAAACAGTCATACCTAGTGTATGACCCTGACTTAATCCGGACCAGGACCACTAATATTCGTCCATGATCCTGAATCAATAATATCAAAGGCACGTAAGGAAGAAAGACTTAAAGCATTCAGAAACCCGATGGCGTTATGCGTCACTCTTACTGAAAATACCAAACCCTCGATAAATTTCGGGAGGATCAATTATATTTCCAGAGATCTAAGGACACTCATTCGAGTTCAAAACATCATATTGTACAGCTCATCCACAATGGCTGTCAATTTCATGGATTACCGATTGATGACCCCAATTCTCATCGTGATAAATTCATTTCTCTTTCGAATTCCTACAAACAGCCATGGATATGACAAGATATAGTCCGGATGGACTTGTTTCCCTATTCTCTCACTCATCATGCACATACATGGTTGGAAGGACTGGAAAATGATTCCATCACTTCATGACGGAGATGGCTATAAAATTCTTAATCAAATATTTCCCTCCTTCCAAACAAACCAAACTCAAAAATGACATCATTAACTTCAAGCAAATTTATGATCAATTTCTATACACCGCATGAGAGCGATTCAAAACTCTGCTGAAGAAATGCCCTAATCACCAGTTAGAACGTTCAGCCCATATGTGTATCTTCTACAAAGGTCTTACGGTAAATCATAGGACGACAATCGATGCATCAGCTCAAGGAAATCTGATGAACCTAACTGCAACTGAAGCATGGGATCTGCTAAAAAACATGATGATGCATCATCATGGCTGGAACAGTGGTGAACAACTGATAGTGCTCCAAATAAACATATATTTAGGCGCAATATCCTTCCAATATGTAAAGCTTTTAGTTGTAATTGTTCTATTTTTATGTAATATTCGTTTAAATAAATAAGTGCGAAGACAAAAGAAGAAAACGACGATTTGAAGAAGAATTGACCAAAAAGCTCAAATGTACAAGATATAATTCAAGTGGTTCAATTTATTGATGAGAAACGTCCAAAATGATAAGAGTACAAGCCGCAAAACGCAAAGTACAAGATATTAAATCTTACGAAAGGACGTTCGAAAATCCGAAACCGGGACCTGAGCCAACTATCAATGCGCGACGCAACGGAGCTAAAATTACAAATCAACTATGCACATGAATATAATATACTATATGTATAATTATATAAAATTATATATATATTATATATATTAAATAAATATGTCGACAAGCTAGGAGCCAAAAAGTATGTGACCAGGTAATGACGGCCATGCGATCGCATGGCCAGAAGGCACAAAACTCATGCGACCGCATGAGTTACTGTAGCGGGCCACATTCTATAAATTCAGCATTTTTCGGACGAATTTATCATATCTTTCTCTACTCTCTATCTCTCACGTAATATATATATATATATATATATATATATATATATATATATATATATATATATATATATATATATATATATATATATATATATAATTTTAATTTTAATTTTAATTTAATAATAGTAAGGGTATGTTAGCGAATGTTGTAAGTGTGTAAGTCGAAATTCTATCCGTGTAACGCTACGCTATTATTAATCATTGTAAGTTATGTTCAACCTTTTTAAATTAATGTCTCGTAGCTAAGTTATTATTATGCTTATTTAAGCCAAAGTAATTATGATGTTGGGCTAAATATTAAAGACGGGGTAATTGGGCTTTGTACCATAATTGGGGTTTGGACAAAAGAACGACACTTGTGGAAATTAGACTATGGGCTATTAATGGGCTTTATATTTGTTTAATTGAATGATAGTTCTTTAATTTAATATAAATATTTACAATTGGACGTACCTATAAATAACCATATACACTCGATCGGACACGATGGGCGGGATATTTATAAGTACTAATAATCGTTCATTTAACCAGACACGGGAATGGATTAATAGTTAATGGACTTATTAAAACAGGGGTGAATTACATACAAGGAAAATTGGTGTAATTATAGTTTAAGTCCCCAATTAGTTGGAATATTTGACTTCGGATATAAGGATAATTTGACGAGGACACTCGCAATTTATATTTATGACTGATGGACTGTTATGGACAAAAACCAGATGGACATATTGAATAATCCAGGACAAAGGACAATTAACCCATGGTAATAAACTAAAATCAACACGTCAAACATCATGATTACAGAAGTTTAAATAAGCATAATTCCTTTATTTCATATTTTTATCGCACTTTTATTTACTGTCATTTTATTTAATTGCACTTTTAATTATCGTATTTTTTTTATTATCGCAATTTTATTTATCGCATTTTAATTTATCGCACTTTAATTATTGTCATTTACTTTACGCTTTAAATTAAGTTATTTTTATTTTTAATATTTTACATTAGGTTTTAACTGCGACTAAAGTTTTAAAATCTACTAACCGGTCATTAAACGGTAAAAATCCCCTTTTATAATAATAATACTACTTATATATATTTATATATTTACAAATATAGGTTTAAAAATAGAGCGTTAAACTTGGCGAGCTCCCTGTGGAACGAACCGGACTTACTAAAAACTACACTACTGTACGATTAGGTACACTGCCTATAAGTGTTGTAGCAAGGTTTAGGTATATCCACTCTATAAATAAGTAAATAACTTGTGTAAAATTGTATCATATTTAATAGTATTTCGTAATAAAATTACAACTATTTCGTATACACCTCTACGCACATCAAGTTTTTGGCGCCGCTGCCGGGGACTCGGTGAAAAACGCACATCTATTAAAACTATATTTTTGTAAAAATATATAAATTTGTAAAAATATTATTTTACATAAAAAAAGAAATATATATCTATATATATATAAGTGTTTAAAATAAAAAGAAAATATATTTTTAAAATCTTATTTAAAGTATAAAAAGTGTTTTTATTATTAAGTTCTTAAAATTTAAGGTTTTTTTAATATATAAATTTTACTTATAATTAATATAAAAAAATTAGAGAAAACTGAAATCAAATAATTAATAAATAGAAATTTGGGCCGAGCCAATTAAAAGCCCAAAATATTGTTGGACTCCTTGTTCATGCGACCGCATGATATCATAACTATATCCCCATGTGATCGCATGAGCCTGTCTGACAGGTCTGAAACCTTAGCTGTACGAATTAGGGTTACGTTTAAATAATTATTATTATTAATTAATTATAATTAGGGTTTTTAATTTAATAATATTTAGTTTTAGTTGTATTTAATTTGTAATATTTAGTTTAAATTAGTGTTATTAATTATAAATTGATACTTTTATAAAATAAATAATATAAAAATAATATTTTTATATAAACTTTATTTTTAGTTTATATATTTTATTAATTATACCTTTTTAGTCGTATCATTTGTAATTAGTTTTAAGTGTAATTTTTTCCGTAGTATTTTATATTTCTAGATTTTTAGGCTTTGCCGTAAAATCCCTTAAGTGCTTTTTCTTTAGACTAAGATTTAGGTGCTTTAGAATTTTGCGACGTCGTTTTAAGTTTTAGTGCCTTTTTAAGTTATTGCCGTTTTGGATATAGAATTCCTTTTAAGCTTTAATATCTTTAGACGTAAGTTTTAAATTTTAGTTTTTAGACTTTTATTTTTCGACGCTTAATTTTTCGACCTTTTAATTTTTTGACGTTTTTCGACGCGCTCTTTTTCTTTCTTATTTCTCGACGCTCTAGTTTTTAGGACATAGAATTTTCTATTTCTTCTCTAAAATTTCAAAACAAAAAATTATTTTAAGAGGTTAAATTGATAGACATCCAAATTTTCTGGTTCGTAGTAATAGTTGGATTTGTTAGTGGCGAGTTGTGGGCTTCCGATTTAAAGGGTCCTGGCTACCTGCTGCATCTATTGGCTATTAGAAACTTGGGCAAAATCAGAAAAGTCTATTAATTTGATAGCTTTTATAATTTTTATCTTTTATAACTAATAGGATATTCAGTGAATGCACCGAGCAAAACGTTCACCACCTTTCATACGTTCACCATCTGT
Source organism: Rutidosis leptorrhynchoides (assembly GCF_046630445.1). Lineage (NCBI taxonomy): Eukaryota > Viridiplantae > Streptophyta > Magnoliopsida > Asterales > Asteraceae > Rutidosis > Rutidosis leptorrhynchoides. Next base: position 101,263,085 of record NC_092341.1, on the reverse strand, counting down.
AACTCGATCAAGACATCTAGCTAATATTGTCGCCGTTGATTTTTCTTTAGAATCGTCATCCAGTCGACCAAGTACTCCAATTCAAATTTCCGATAATCCATTTTTTGGACCTAACCTCACAATTGAGAATCCAGAGGATATTCAGGAACAATTCAGAGATCCTGAACTACTAATCATTCCTCCTGAACTACAAACCGTTAAATCAGAATCCTCTAGTGATTCGCATTCAACAATTTCAATTATGGAAATAACGGAACCTCTAAGTATGGAAGACCAAAAGAGAGCTACACGCACTGGCCAAGGTCACGCCATTATTAAGCCAGACATTAATGCGACAGATTATGAAATCAAAGGACAAATCCTACACATGGTAACTAATCAATGCCAATATAGTGGTACGCCAAAAGAAGATCCAAACGAACATCTTCGAACCTTTAATAGGATCTGTACTCTATTTAAAATCAGAGAAGTTGAGAATGAACAGATCTATCTCATGTTATTTCCCTGGACTTTAAAGGGAGAAGCCAAAGATTGGTTAGAATCGTTACCTGAAGGGGCGATTGATACATGGGACGTCTTAGTTGAAAATTTTCTTAAACAATTCTTTCCGGCATCCAAAGCCGTGATACTTCATAGAGAAATTGTTACGTTCACACAAAAGGCAAATGAAACATTATATGAGGCGTGAACAAGATTTGGAAAGTTGTTGAGAGGATGTCCTCAACACGGTTTAGATACTTATCAAATAGTACAAATATTCTACCAAGGTGTCGATGTTGCTACACGAAAAGACATCGACATAACAGCTGGTGGTTCCATTATGAAGAAAACCGCAACTGAAGCTTACAAAATTATTGATAACACAGCATCCCACTCACATGAGTGGCACCAGGAAAAAGATATTTTTCGTTCATCTAAAGTGGCTAGAGCCGATTCTAGCCATGACTTTGATTCTGTTTCCGCAAAAATAGATGCTTTCGAGAGACGAATGGAAAAGATATTTTTCGACTAGTGTCTCGGTTCCGGTTGGTCGAACGACGTTTCGTACGCTTAGAAAACTGGTACTCTACGTTACGTGACAAGTACCTTTATCAATAATTTGGCTTAATTAGCCAATAACTTATATCTCTCAAGTGTAACCTGGACGATCGAGTGTTTTGGTCATTTACTTCTATAAATCGACGTCTCGTTATTTACCAATATATATTATAATAATATTATTTTTAAATCCAAAACGTTTTATGACTAAGTTAGTATTATATTTTATCATTTTCTAAAATAATTATATTTTCATTTAGAAATATAAACTTATATATTTTAGAAATATTTATTTACTAATATAATATTTAGTTTTCAAAAACTAATAATATTTCAAAGTTTAATATACTTTAAAATCGTTTAAATAATAGATATTATTATATCACCTAATGTTTATTCTCTAAAACTTAATTTGATATAATTCATTTATGCGCCAACGTTTAATTTAACTTCTCAAACATTCTAAATAATATATCTAACAATCAATCGAATGAATAAACAAGTGCTACAATCGTTATTATTTGAAATCATATATATTCAATATTTATAAACACGTTTTAATTACATGTTGCGAGTTATTTATATATTAATATTAAATCACGGACCGTTATTATTTATAACTTGTCAAAAGGTTTCTAGAAAGATTCTAAATTCTAAGATAACGTTAAAACCTTTATCCTTATTAAAATGGCTCGGTAACAATTTTTCAAAAGTGGTTCGAGATATTTATAAAGTTATATTCTTTTTTAAAGAAGACGTGACACTCAAATCCTTTTATATAATTTTAATAAAAGATAATGATAATAACTTTAATAATCTAATTCTTGACATATTGTAAAATGTACTAATCTTTCAAATTATATCATTGTACGTTTTATATCTTTAAAACAATATATATATATATATATATATATATATATATATATATATATATATTGTAAAATATACTAAATCTTTCAAATTATATCGTAGTACGTTTTATATCTTTAAAACAATATATATATATATATATATATATATATATATATATATATATATATATATATATATATATATATATATATATGTATATATGTAAATGTGATTTAATATATATATAGCATAAAACTTTAATTAGGTTTTATATACATATTCAACTTACATTATAAAATGTTTTAACAATAGAATTCTTTTTAGACTGAAAACGTTTTCGTACGTTTGAAACTAAATCAAATAACTATCATAAAGTTTATTCTTCTAAAACTAATTATATTCAGATCACATAATCTATTACTAAAACTCATGCTTATTTTAAATCCTCATAAGTTTGTATTAACTTGTTTAATAACAAACAAGTGTTACTATATCTATTAATTGTATTCGAAACCGCTTATATATAAGTTCAATATACTGTCTATATATATATATATATATATATATATATATATATATATATATATATATATATATATATATATATATATATATATATACATGTTTCACATAACACGTTTTATTACGAATAAGTATAACGTTATACTCTTAATACTTTGTTAACGCTTTCAAGTCATGTAATAGATTTCGTAACTTATTTTTGTATCAACCAAACTATTTAATGTTTTATTAATATTTCTCAATTTAATATACACACATATATATACATATATATCCACACATAATTGTTCGTGAATCGTCGAGAACAATCGAAGGGCAATTGAATATATAAAAGTAGTTCAAAAATTTTGAGATTCAACATTACAGACTTTGCTTATCGTGTCGGAAACATATAAAGATCAACTTTAAATTTGGTCGGAAATTTCCGGGTCGTCACAACTTTCTTCCAATTTTCATCACAATTATAATTTTCTTGTCATAAAAGCTACATTACAACATTTTATTGAGACATGTATTTTGCATGCATATGTAACGTAATTAATCTCGTAAAGAGAACCCATATTTGAATAATAATAATATAATAATAAGAAAGTTTTCTCTAAAATTGAGTATTTATATTTTTAATAATAATTATAGTAATAAAAAATCTCTCTTTAATTTTTTTAATAAAATTAAAATACAATTATTATATGAAGGTTGTACAATATATTTCAAAGTTTGTACATGTGTTAATGAGGTGTTTTGTAAAAGATTGTACAATTTGTTTTAAGGTTTGTACATATGGTCATGGTGGTGTTTATCATAAGGTTGTACACAATGTTTTCATATATTATACATATGGTCATAGGGTGTTTTAACATAATGTTATACATAATGCTTCAAATATTGTACATATGGTCATGGAGATATTTTATTATAAGGTTGTACTTAATGCTTCATATATAATACAATTAATATGTTAATATTTTTATTAAAAATAATTAATTATTTTAATAACATCATCATGAGAGACTTAGAAATTTTTTCTTTATTTTTGAAATTTTTTTAATTTTGAATAATCCTTATTTATGACATCATCATTTTAGAGATTTATATGATACTATAGATAGATAATAAAAAAATTATAAAATAGGTATAACCGTGCTTTCTAGACACGAGTTGGTATTTGTCACGACAAATCGGACTTCACAAAGCCGATTTGTGTGAACTGTTCTAAGAAGACATAAATTCTGACACACGGTTTTAGGTTCTTTTTTTTTCTGACAAGTGGCTGAAACAGGTTTTGGCAAGTATGTTTATACAAATAATTCAAACCCTAATAATTGTACTCGTTTTTTCAAGTTTTTTTTTGGTAAGCGAATTATTTAACGTTTTGTAACCATATATCAAAAACCACAACAACATATACTTAACAATGACAATAGCAAAAACGATTTTCAAAACATTTAAACACAGAAACTATAAATCTCACTACATTTGATGACTTCATTTCGTCCAATGATGGTTCATCTTGTTTAGGGTGGTGGAATTACTTTCATCAATGATAAGCTTAGTAGTGATAATATGTCACTAAGAGAATCACTAAAATCAAAAGTGTTAGAGTAAATTTTTTTTTTCCATTACCTAAGAGACCGAATGCATTTATTATGATTTTCGGCTCCCATACATAACCATGGCCATCAAGCCATAAATGTACCATTTTAGCACTTCCAGGACACATGTATTCGAAACAGTTATAGAACTCCCGAACACTATCATGAAAAATGGGAAAGCTGTCATTTATAAGACAAATTATGTCAAGAAACACAAACATTCGGTACTCTAGTCAATGTGTTGGTCGGTTTTGAAAGTTGACAACTTCGGATTTCAATTACCTGCGAATTAACATCATGACAAGACATTTGTAATTAAAAAAGTTAACAATTTAGTAAATAAAGTAAGAGTGAGGGTGCATAATGAGGAAAATGGCCTACCCACAATTATATCTTGCAAGGAAAAAGAGGATAATGTCCCTCTAAATATAATAATATGGGGAACAGTATTTGGCTAGTTTGTAATGATATATGGGATAATTAAAGAGATGGATGAGTTGTGTAGGTGTGCAAGACAATGAAATCCCGATACAAAATATTTTTAGAGATGTAAAAAGATGAGCTAGGATTTCAATAATTAGGGTTCTACTAAAAACCTACTTTCACAAAGCCGGTTTCAGTACCTGTCAGCAAAAGCAGATTTTTTGAAACACAGTATATAGTCACGTGGTGTCTGAATGCTGAAAAGTAAACAAACTGGTGTTCCAAAAAACAGTTTCATTTGAGATGGTATAAACCGACTTTGCCAAAGTCGATTATACTTGTTTTATAAAAACTATCCCTTGCATACGTAAACTATAAAATACTTAAAAAAAAAACTTATTAGGCAAAAAAAAATTCATTTTTAACTAAGAAGAATATAGCTGAAAATGATAGTTCAGCTTATAATGAGGGAATAAATGGCTCACGCGTTGCTACGAAAAATAATTTCACTCGACACCTTAAACACTATTTCAGCAGTTGAGATGATCTGCGTACTGCAGCGGTTAGTCATTTGCAATACGTGGTTATGATATATAAGTTAAACACTTTTTCAGTAATTTATAATTATAGTACGCATATATATAGAAAGCGACTTATGAGAAGACCGAGAAAGAAGTGAGGAACGTTCACAAGCAGTTGTAAAGAAAGGAAGAAGCTTGCTCAATATGGAAAGTGCAACCTATAGCTAGATCAAAATCCTTGATTAAAAGATCCAAATTTAATAGTCCAATAAAAACACATAATTATTTCATTGAACTTCTTTCAACTATATTGTTTTACCCTTTTTTTACATTTTTTTCTTTTATGTACATTAAGTAGGGAAATTAAAGAACTTACCTTGATGTTGATCTACGTGTTTAGATCTATCGTTTTTATCCTTATTTCTAGATAGACGAATTATGTATGATATATCTTTGACATAATGATGAAATGAATGATCCGGCGTGGCTATAAACGATGAGTTTGAAGTTTGTTGTCTCATTTTAGAATCATTTGGTTGGAGAGCTGAACATTGAAATTTGTTTTTCGGGGTAAGATGATTGTGGTGTGTCGTAGATTGGTCTCACTTTAGTAATGGTGTTCAGTTAGCTTTGGATATCAAAAATCTTCCTACTGCGTGGTAGAGCAACATGTCAAGGATGGTTTCTGTCAGTATTTGGATAAGCTAGAATGAGTGTTGCTAAGGGTCATTGATTTTATAGGTTGAGTGTTGCTAAGGGTCATTGATTTTATAGGTTAAGAGTTTTGGTTTGTTCAATCTTCGAGAGATTGTTGAGTGTGAAGTATGAACATTGATATCGCTCAAATAGTCGGTTACATTTGTCGTGTAATGAGGTCGACTAAGCGAGTCACAAGAGGGTGCTAATTATTTAATTTACATGTGTTGGGCCTAAATCTATTCTTCATTCCGATGTGTTAGTAAGGGAAAATATGACCTAGGGTCCCATGATATCGACCAAAAAGTCACGTTGTTACCCCCGATATTAATCCCCAAATCAATAAAGATATAAAATTTATCGTCAAAATACGCGTTTGTTTGCTTTATTTTGTAGATCAAGTGATTATGAAGACAATACAAGAAGAATTGACGAAAACGAACTTAAAACGAAGAATCTAGAGCGAAAACGATGAAGACCAAGTTATGACCTCAGAAGCCAAGTTATGACCCAGAGAACAAGGCTGACCAGACAAGCCATATAGCCATGGCATACGGCCATGCCATACGTCCTGCCACAAGACATACGGCCTGCCATGGCCAAGTGTGCACGGCCAGGTAGCCTGGCTTGCCTGCTACCCACGCCCATGCCATACATGCATGGCACACGGCTTGCCAGGGCTTGGCATACGGCCTGTCAGGCCATAAACTTACCTATTTAATGAGCCATGTATCATCCTATTTTCCATAAACTTCACACTTCACTTCTCCGAGCGGGAAATTTAGTACCCGGAGGTGAACGCCGAATATTGTATTAGGAATGGTCTGGAGTCTGAAGTTGTCACTTTTGTACTTTCGAAATTCAATAAATATACTGGTACTTCTATCCTTCATCTTTATATAATGCCTTCCATTATTATAATTTATTATATTGTTATCATGATTAGTAAGTAGTTATCTTTAGTGTATGTTATGACGTAGTCAGTTACGATGCTTAAATAATATTGTGGATTGTGTATGTTGTTGAGATGCTTTCCATTTATGTTTTAAACTCAATCGCTTTTACAACTAATAGAACGTAGTTACCGCCTCCGTTATTGGGAAGTTGCAAACCCCGATTCAGTGTACACTATCTGTGTCACCCCTTGGTAAGAGAACTCTGTCGGATACAAAGCAAGCTTGACAGAGGCACACCGGTTGTAGTAAGTCAATCTATGCTATGGATTTTGCCAGAGGTCCCTTTCGTAGTGGAATCTCTGATTAGACTAAGAGTACATTATCGGTCTTGAACCATGCTGGTGTAGTCACTAAGCATATAAACTTAATACGTGCATGTTGAAGCACAACGGTTGTTGTAAGCTATACCGCTGCTACGTAGGGCCATGGATACTGTCTAGTATTGACCAGTACACTGCACCATAGCGCGGTCTCAAGCATTGCACTCCGCTTGAGGGATTCTTAGTTAATTAAGTAACTATTTGTTTAAAAGCTATAAACGATTGGATCGTTAGGATAACCGAACGTGTTCATGGGAGTTACCCAGTAACTTGGCGATGGTGTTCTTTATGGTTAAACTCTTTTTAGGGCCTAACCACCTTGTTTTAACCCATCATTAACGAAAGCATCAAAACACATCACGTCTCTTAAATTAGTAAAAGTTTGTCTTCTCTTATGTATAAGAAAGTTTAGACCTATTTTCCGAGCGCTCCTACTGATGAGCTGCCATGCCTACACGTACTCATGTTTGATGGACGTCAGGGGTTGAGGGAATTGTTGCCTATTTAAAATAACCAAACCTAACGTAATTACCCAGTGACATATCATTAACATGATAAGGACGTCTAGGTACAACATAACGAATACAGAATCACTGTTTATTCGTGAGCCAACATTTTACAATCTCAACCAAGTAACTGATGAAATCATAACACACATTTATCTTAACCTTATCTGAATTACAAATTTTATCGCATTTACTTACTTTATTTACCTGCTTTAGATCTTAGAAAAACCCTAAACTACTCCTCTATCTAATTAGCTATTAGGATAATTCTGCGGATACGGTTCGATTCTGTTGTCTTCTTAAACGAGTGACCCTAGGTCATACTTTCGTTACTCACCCATAGGAAGGAGTGGTAGATTTAGGTACCGTGTATTATAAAGTTAAAACATTAATCTCATATTAATATCCTAAATAGACGGTCGGTGATCAAATGACAACGCCACAAAATAAACCGTCTGTTTTGGCCATATCATTAGGAGACGCAAGTTTTTGGTGCTGCTAATGGGGACTTGTATTAGACAATATTGTTTTCAATCAAACTTATTTTAATGAGCTTTTATTGGTGTCTAAGAAAGACAATTATACACAGACTTGGTTGTTGGATTTTTCGAACAGTTTCCAATTTATTGGAACCAAAAGGATCATTAAAATTTATTATCAAAATACCAGGGAAACAACAGCAAGAACCAAAAATATCTCTAGAATAACTAACCCTAGTAATAATTAGATAATTTAGAAGTTGATCAGATTAGATTACCTTAGACTAGACTAGATAACCATAGAATATTTTAGATATTTTAGATTACTATAGGATTACTATCTATAAATTAAAACAGTCATACCTAGTGTATGACCCATACTTAATACGGACCAGGACAACTAATATTCGTCCATGATCCTGAATCAATAATATCAAAGGCACGTAAGGAAGAAAGACTTAGAGCATTCAGAAACCCGATGGCGTTATGTGTCACTCTTGCTGAAAATACCAAAACCTCGATAAAGGTCGGGAGGACCAATTATATTTCCAGAGATCTAAGGACACTCATTCGAGTTCAAAACATCATATTGTACAGCTCATCCACAATGGCTGTCAATTTCATGGATTACCAATTGATGACCCCCATTCTCATCTGATAAATTCATTTCTCTTTCGAATTCCTACAAACAGCCATGGATATGACAAGATATAGTCCGGATAGACTTGTTTCCCTCTACCCTCACTCATCATGTGCATACATGGTTGGAAGGACTGGAAAATGATTCCATCACTTCATGACGGAGATGGCTACAAAATTCTTAATCAAATATTTCCCTCCTTCCAAACAAACCAAACTAAAAAATAACATCATTAACTTCAAGCAAATTTATGATGAATTTCTATACACCGCATGAGAGCAATTCAAAACTCTGCTGAAGAAATGCCCTAATCACCAGTTAGAACGTTCAGCCCATATGTGTATCTTCTACAAAGGTCTTACGGTAAATCATAGGACGACGATCGATGCATCAGCTCAAGGAAATCTGATGAACCTAACTGCAACCGAAGCATGGGATCTGCTAAAAAACATCATGATGCATCATCATGGCTGGAACAGTGGTGAACAACTGATAGTGCTCCAAATAAACATATATTTAGGCGCAATATCCTTCCAATATGTAAAGCTTTTAGTTGTAAATGTTCTATTTTTATGTAATATCCGTTTAAATAAATAAGTGCGAAGACAAAAGAAGAAAACGACGATTTGAAGAAGCAATTGACCAAAAAGCTCAAATGTACAAGATATAATTCAAGTGGTTCAATTTATTGATGAGAAACGTCCAAAAATGATAAGAGTACAAGCCGCAAAACGCAAAGTACAAGATATTAAATCGTACGAAAGGACGTTCGAAAATCCGGAACCGGGACCTGAGCCAACTATCAACGCGCGACGCAACGGAGCTAAAATTACAAATCAACTATGCACATGAATATAATATACTATATATATAATTATATAAAATTATATATATATTATATATATTAAATAAATATGTCGACAAGCTAGGAGCCAAAAAGTATGTGACCAAGAAATGACGGTCATGCGATTGCATGGCCAGAAGGCACAAAACTCATGCGACCGCATGAGTTACTGTAGCAGGCCACATTCTATAAATTCAGCATTTTTCGGACGAATTTATCACATCTTTCTCTACTCTCTATCTCTCACGTAATATATATATATATATATAAAATAATTTTAATTTTAATTTAATAATAATAAGGGTATGTTAGCGAATGTTGTAAGTGTGTAAGTCGAAATTCTGTCTGTGTAACGCTACGCGATTATTAATCATTGTAAGTTATGTTTAACCTTTTTAAATTAATGTCTCGTAGCTAAGTTATTATTATGCTTATTTAAGACAAAGTAATTATGATGTTGGGCTAAATATTAAAGACGGGGTAATTGGGCTTTGTACCATAATTGGGGTTTGGACAAAAGAACGACACTTGTGGAAATTAGACTATGGGCTATTAATGGGCTTTATATTTGTTTAATTGAATGATAGTTCATTAATTTAATAAAAAGATTTACAATTGGACGTACCTATAAATAACCATATACACTCGATTGGACACGATGGGCGGGATATTTATAAGTACTAATAATCGTTCATTTAACCGGACACGGGAATGGATTAATAGTTAATGGACTTATTAAAACAGGGGTTAATTACATACAAGGAAAATTGGTGTAATTATAGACATTTGACGAGGACACTCGCAATTTATATTTATGACTGATGGACTGTTATGGACAAAAACCAGATGGACATATTGAATAATCCAGGACAAAAGACAATTAACCCATAGTAATAAACTAAAATCAACACGTCAAACATCATGATTACGGAAGTTTAAATAAGCATAATTCCTTTATTTCATATTTTTATCGCACTTTTATTTACTGTCATTTTATTTAATTGCACTTTTAATTATCGTATTTTTTTATTATCGCAATTTTATTTATCGCATTTTAATTTATCGCACTTTAATTATTGTCATTTACTTTACGCTTTAAATTAAGTTATTTTTATTTTTAATATTTTACATTAGGTTTTAACTGCGACTAAAGTTTTAAAATCGACAAACCGGTCATTAAACGGTAAAAACCCCCTTTTATAATAATAATACTACATATATATATATATATTTATATATTTACAAATATAGTTTTAAAAATATAGCGTTAAACTTGGCGAGCTCCCTGTGGAACGAACCGGACTTACTAAAAACTACACTATTGTACGATTAGGTACACTGCCTATAAGTGTTGTAGTAAGGTTTAGGTATATCCACTCTATAAATAAATAAATAACTTGTGTAAAATTGTATCGTATTTAATAGTATTTCGTAATAAAATTACAACTATTTCGTATACACCTCTACGCACATCAAGTTTTTGGCGCTACTACCGGGGACTCGGTGAAAAACGCACATCTATTAAAACTATATTCTTGTAAAAATATATAAATTTGTAAAAATATTATTTTACATAAAAAAAAGAAATATATATATCTATATATATAAGTGTTTAAAATAAAAAGAAAATAAATTTTTAAAATCTTATTTAAAGTATAAAAAGTGTTTTTATTATTAAGTTCTTAAAATTTAAGTTTTTTTTAATATATAAATTTTACTTATAATTAAGTTAAAAAAATTAGAGAAAACTGAAATCAAATAATTAATAAATAGAAATTTGGGCCGAGCCGATTAAAAGCCCAAAATATTGCTGGACTCCTTGTTCATGCGACCTCATGATATCATAACTATATCCCCATGCGATCGCATGAGCCTGTCTGACAGGTCTAAAACCTTAGCTGTACGAATTATGGTTACGTTTAAATAATTATTATTATTAACTAATTATAATTAGGGTTTTTAATTTAATAATATTTAGTTTTAGCTGTATTTAATTTGTAATATTTAGTTTAAATTAGTGTTATTAATTATAAATTGATACTTTTATAAAATAAATAATATAAAAATAATATTTTTATATAAATTTTATTTTTAGTTTATATCTTTTATTAATTGTACCTTTTTAGTCGTATCATTTGTAATTAGTTTTAAGTGTAATTTTTTCCGTAGTATTTTATATTTCTAGATTTTTAGGCTTTGCCGTAAAATTCCTTAAGTGCTTTTTCTTTAGACTAAGATTTAGGTGTTTTAGAATTTTGTGACGCCGTTTTAAGTTTTAGTGCCTTTTTAAGTTATTGCCGTTTTGGATATAGAATTCCTTTTAAGCTTTAATACCTTTAGACGTAAGTTTTAAATTTTAGTTTTTAGACTTTTATTTTTCGACGCTTAATTTTTCGACCTTTTATTTTTCGACGTTTTTCGACGCGAACTTTTTCTTTCTTATTTCTCGACGCTCTAGTTTTTTGGGATATAGAATTTTCTATTTCTTCTCTAAAATTTCAAAACAAAAAATCATTTTAAGCGGTTAAATTGATAGACATCCAAATTTTCTGGTTCGTAGTAATAGTTGGATTTGTTAGTGGCGAGTTGTGGGCTTCCGATTTAAAGGGTCCTGGCTACCTGCTGCATCTATTGGCTATTCTAAACGTGGGCAAAATCAGAAAAGTCTATTAATTTGATAGCTTTTATAATTTTTATCTTTTATAACTAATAGGATATTCAGTGAATGCACCGAGCAAAACGTTCACCACCTTTCATACATTCACCATATGTAACTAGATCAGGACATCTAGCTAATATTGTCGCCGTTGATTTTTCTTTAGAATCGTCATCCAGTCGACCAAGTACTCCAATTCAAATTTCCGATAATCCATTTTTTGAACCCAACCTCACAATTGAGAATCCAGAGGATATTCAGGGACAATTCAGAGATCCTGAACCACTAATCATTCCTCCTGAACTACAAACCGTTAAATCAGAATCCTCTAGTGATTCGTATTCAACAATTTCAATTATGGAAATAACGGAACCTCTAAGTATGGAAGACCGAATGAGAGCTACACGCATTAGCCAAGGTCACGCCATTATTAAGCCAGACATTAATGTGACGCCCTGTACAAAACCATCGTGTACGCATCATCAACAACAGGATCATCACAAGGCCAAACACTATACGCTGTTTGAAAACTGATTTGCATTCATTAATAAGATAACGTTTTACAAAGATAACATGTCATAAGACTTATTACAAACCATTGTTCCAAAATAACATAAGTTTATGAATGCAAAACATAAGTTCATAATTTAAGACATCTCTAGTAATGCAGTGGATAACTAGTACAGTAGGTCCATGATAATGCTAAAAACGAACATATATTTCATAGCATTATTCCTCAAGAAAGACAAGCTTTTAGTTGCAATTGTTCTATTTACAAGTGATATTCGTTTAAATAATAAAAGGTGAAGACAAAAGACAGATTCGACGAATTGAAGACGCAAACGACCAAAAAGCTCAAAAGTACAAAATACAATCAAAGAGGTTCCAATTATTGATAAGAAACGTCTCGAAATTACAAGAATACAAGATTCAAAACGCAAAGTACAAGATATTAAATTGTACGCAAGGACGTTCGAAAATCCGGAACCGGGACATGAGTCAACTCTCAACGCTCGACGCAACGGACTAAAAATTACAAATCAACTATGCACATAAATATAATATAATATTTAAATAATTCTTATAATTATTTAATATATTATATATATATTTATAAATCCGTCGGCAAGAAAGACTCCAAAGTATCTGAGCTGTAATTTCAAACTCCGCGACTCGCGGAGTTTGAAGGCCAAAAAGGCCGCGAGTCGCGGAGCCCCAATTTCAGAAAATCCCTATAAAGCTCGCGCTTTCTGATCGTAATCATCATCTTTTTCTTCTCCTCATTCATACGTAAAATATATATATATATTTATAATTTTAATTTTAATTTTAATTATAATTCTAATAATAAGGGTATGTTAGCGAATGTTGTAAGGGTGTAAGTCGAAATTCTGTCCGTGTAACGCTACGCTATTTTTAATCATTGTAAGTTATGTTCAACCTTTTTACATTAATGTCTCGTAGCTAAGTTATTATTATGCTTATTTAATCCGAAGTAATCATGATGTTGGGCTAATTACTAAAATTGGGTAATTGGGCTTTGTACCATAATTGGGGTTTGGACAAAAGAACGACACTTGTGGAAATTAGACTATGAGCTATTAATGGGCTTTATATTTGTTTAACTAAATGATAGTTTGTTAATGTTAATATAAAGATTTACAATTGGGCATCCCTATAAATTACCATATACACTCAATCGGACCCGATGGGCGGGGTATTTATATGTACGAATAATCGTTCATTTAACCGGATACGGGAATGGATTAATAGTCACTAGAATAATTAAAACAGGGGTGAAATTATGTACAAGGACACTTGGTATAATTAATAACAAAATATTAAAACCTTGGATTACACTCAGTCGACATCCTGGTGTAATTATTAAACAAAGTATTAAAATCTTTTTACAGTTTAAGTCCCCAATTAGTTGGAATATTTAACTTCGGGTATAAGGATAATTTGACGAGGACACTCGCACTTTATATTTATGACTGATGGACTGTTATGGACAAAAACCAGACGGACATATTAAATAATCCAGGACAAAGGACAATTAACCCATGGGCATAAGACTAAAATCAACACGTCAAACATCATGATTACGGAAGTTTAAATAAGCATAATTCTTTTATTTCATATTTAATTTCCTTTATTTTATATTTAATTGCACTTCTAATTATCGCATTTTTATTGTTATTGTATTTAATTGCACTTTTAATTATCGTACTTTTTAATTATCGTAAGTTTATTTTATCGCACTTTTATTATTCGCAATTTCATTATCGTTATTTACTTTATGCTTTAATTTAAGTCTTGTATTTATTTTTAATATTTTACATTAGGTTTTAACTGCGACTAAAGTTTTAAAATCGACAAACCGGTCATTAAACGGTAAAAACCCCCCTTTATAATAATAATATTACTTATATATATATTTGTATTTCTATAAAAGTAAACTAATATAGCGTTAAGCTTTGTTTAAAAAGATTCCCTGTGGAACGAACCGGACTTACTAAAAACTACACTACTGTACGATTAGGTACACTGCCTATAAGTGTTGTAGCAAGGTTTAAGTATATCCATTCTATAAATAAATAAATATCTTGTGTAAAATTGTATCGTATTTAATAGTATTTCCTGCAAAAATTTAATAGTATTTTATACCCCTCCGCTGCCACATCAAGTATTTTTGGCGCCGCTGCCGGGGAACTTCTTAAACGCCGGAAGCGCAACGCTAATAATAAAAAAAAAAGATTTTTATTTTACTTTTATTAAAATTCATTTTTATAAAAATACGTTTTAAATATTCAAAAATATAAAAAGAAAAACAAAAATTTGTATATTTTTAAGATTTTGTTAAATATTTAAGTTTTATAAAGTTTCTTTATTTTTTTTATTTTATAAAAACATAAGTTTTATTTAAGTATTTTGTTTTTATTTTAAAAAAAAAAACGCGTAAATTTCCTGTTCCAGAGTTGAAAACTGGAACCCCGCGACTCGCGAGGTTTGCAGCTTTGAGAACCGCGACTCGCGGAGTTTCTCTGACGCCACCGACAGAACCCTAAATCTGCATTAATTACGGAGTATTTATTAATTATTATTATTATAAACCCTAATTATCTATTATTATTATAATTAAGTTTTATTTTAAAATTTCTTTTTATTTAATTTGTTTTATTTAGTTTAATTAGTTTAATTAATTTGTAAAATTAGTAGTTTTAATAAATAATTAATATAAAAATAATATTTTTATAAAAATAATACTTTTTACAACTTTTTGTATATTTTTATATTTTGTTCCTTTTTAATTGTTTTAGCATAATATTTGTATTTTTAGCTCATATTTAGTTTTAATTCATAGTTTTTGCCATAATTATTTTTACTTCTAGATTTTTAGGCTTTGCCGTAAAATCCCTTAAGTGCTTTTTCTTTAGACTAAGATTTAGGTACTCTAGAATTTTGCGACGCCTTTTTAAGTTTTAGTTTCTTTTTAAGATATTTCCATTTGGGATTTAGTTTTTCTTGTAAGCTTTAATATTTTTAGACGACTTTTACCTATGTATCAATTATCATTCCAATTAGTAATCTCAATTTGCGATTATAATTTTAAGTTAGTTGTAGTAATAAGGTTAGGTTAGTCACGTATTTTTAATTTTTATAAGTTTCTTTTATTTTTCCGTCACCTTTTATTTTTCAACCATTTTTCTTTTCCAACCTTTTTCCGACGAACTCTTTTTCTTTCTTATTTCTCGCTATTCTAGTTTTAGGACATAGATTTTTATTCTACTTCTTATCTAAATTTCTTAAAATTACGAAAATTTATTTTAAGTGGTTAAATTAATAGACATCAAATTTTTCTGGTTCGTAGTAATAGTTGGATTTGTACGTGGACCGGGTTATTGGAGCCAAACAGTCCTCAATTATATTGAGACCAAACGAATCCTGCCCCTCTGCTGCATCTTTTGGCTATTCGAAACGTGGGCAAAATCAGAAAAGTCTATTGATTGGATAACTTATTATAATTTTTCATTCCTTTTTAAAACTAATAGGATATTCAGTGAATGCACAGAGCAAGACGATCACCACCTTTTGTACGTTCACCACCTGTAACTAGATCAAGACATTTAGCAAATATAACCGCCGTTGATTTTTCTTTAGAATCGTCATCCAGTCGACCAAGTACTTCAGTTCAAATTTTCGATAATCCATTTTTTGAACCCGACCTCACAATTGAGAATCCGGAGAATATTCAGGAATGGTTCGTAGATCCTGAACCGTTAAACTTTCCTCCGGAACCACCAATCATTCAAACAGAGATTGTTGAGGAACGAACCATTAAATCAGAATCCTCTAGTGATTCCGATTCAACAAATTCAATTATGGAAAATCTGGAACCTTTAAGTATGGAAGACCGAATGAGAGCTAAACGCACTGGACAAGGTCACGCAATTACTCATCCAGACATTAATGCGCCAGATTATGAAATCAAAGGACAAATTCTACACATGGTAACTAATCAATGCCAATTTAGTGGTGCACCGAAGGAAGATCCAAATGAACATCTACGTACCTTTAATAGGATCTGCACACTATTTAAAATCCGAGAAGTGGAGGATGAACAGATATATCTCATGTTATTTCCCTGGACTTTAAAGGGAGAAGCCAAAGATTGGTTGGAATCGTTACCTGAAGGGGCGATCGATACATGGGATGTTTTAGTTGACAAATTTCTTAAACAATTCTTTCCTGCATCTAAAGCCGTAAGACTTCAAGCAGAAATTGTTACGTTTACACAGAAACCGAATGAAACTCTATATGAGGCATGGACAAGATATGGAAAGTTGTTAAGAGGATGTCCGCAACATGGTTTA
This sequence comes from Rutidosis leptorrhynchoides, assembly GCF_046630445.1. Classification (NCBI taxonomy): domain Eukaryota; kingdom Viridiplantae; phylum Streptophyta; class Magnoliopsida; order Asterales; family Asteraceae; genus Rutidosis; species Rutidosis leptorrhynchoides. Next base: position 101,246,166 of record NC_092341.1, on the reverse strand, counting down.
GACACCTGTCAAATAGTACAAATATTCTACCAAGGATGCGACATCACTACAAGGAAAGACATAGATATAGCAGCTGGTGGTTCTATTATGAAGAAAACCGAAACTGATGCTTACAAAATTATTGATAACACTGCTTCCCACTCACATGAGTGGCACCAAGAAAAAGATATCATTAGATCATCTAAAGCAGCTAGAGCCGATTCTAGCCATGACTCAGATTCCATTTCCGCAAAGATAGATGTTGTGGAGAGACGAATGGAAAAGATGACTAAAGATATTCACTCAATACGAATTAGTTGTGAGCAGTGTGGAGGACCACATTTGACAAAAGATTGTCTCAGTATTGAATTAACAATGGAACAAAGAGAGAATATTTCATACATAAACCAAAGGCCTGGAAATAATTATCAGAATAATTATCAACCACCAAGACCGATTTACAATCAAAACCAGAATTATAACAGAAATATTCCATACAACAACCAACAAGGTCCTAGCAATCAACGAGTATCCAATAATACTTACAATTAGCAAAGACCTAATTTTCAAAAAAACCACCACAACAAACCGATGATAAAAAGCCGAATTTAGAATATATGATGACGAAGATAGTTGAAACTCAAACGCAGTTTTTCACATCTCAAAAACAAACCAATGAACAAAATGCTCAAGCATTTAGAAATCAACAAGCTTCTATTCAAAATCTGGAACAAGAAGTAAGTAACCTAGCAAGGTTAATAGGTGAAAGAAAACCGGGAAGTCTACCTAGTGATACAAATGCTAACCCCCGGAATGAAACAGCTAAAGCCATTACCACAAGAAGTGGTACAACACTTAAACCACCTGAAATACCTGTAACTTCTGATGAAACTATTCCTACTCCACAAGAACCACAACCTGATCAAGATAAGGAAAAAGAACCGGTAGTTGAAAAGGTTAATGAAGATAACACAGTTAAGGATAAACCTTATGTTAAACCATACCAACCACCACTTCCTTACCCGAGTAAAATGAAGAAAGAGAAACTTGAAGCCGAGCAATCCAAATTCTTGGATATGTTTAAACAGATAAATGTAAATCTTCCTTTCATTGATGTGATTTCAGGAATGCCTAGATATGCTAAATTCTTGAAAGATCTAATTTCAAATAGAAAGAAAATGGAAGAACTCTCGGCTGTTACTATGAATGCTAATTGTTCAGCAGTGCTGTTGAATAAGATACCAGAAAAACTATCTGATCCAGGAAGTTTCACAATTCCATGTTTTCTGGGTAGTCTTAGTTCAATAGAAGCATTGGCAGACTTAGGTGCTAGTATAAATTTAATGCCGTATTCACTATACACTAAACTAGACCTTGGAGAATTGAAACCAACCAGAATAAGCATACAACTAGCCGATAGATCAATAAAATATCCTAGAGGGATAATGGAGAACATGCTAGTTAAAGTTGGTACTTTAGTATTTCCAGTAGATTTTGTTGTTCTGGACATGGAAGAAGATTCTTAAGTTCCTCTCATATTAGGAAGACCATTCTTAAACACGGCTAAAGCAATGATAGACGTGTTCGGTAAGAAATTGACCCTAAGTATAGAGGATGAGAGTGTTACCTTTTCAGTTGATAGAGCAATGCAACAACCACAATCTGCAGATGATACATGTTATTATATTCAAACTATAGATGCACATGCAGAATTATTAGAAGAATTTTCAGAATTACAAGGAACAGGAGAATGCTCTTTAGGAGAAGGTAATGAACCAATTGATGAAGCTGAAATGTTAGCTATACTTATAGCTAATGGATATGAACCAACAACAGAAGAAATTCAAATGCTAAAAGAAGAAGACAGATATCGATATAAATCATCGATAGAAGAACCTCCGAAATTAGAGCTAAAGCCACTTCCAAACCATTTGGAATACGCTTATTTACATGGTGAATCTGAATTACCTGTAATAATATCGTCTTCTCTTACTGAAAATGAGAAATCACAACTCATTTCTGTGTTGAAAGCTCATAAACCAGCCATTGCATGGAAGATTCATGATATTAAAGGAATAAGTCCTTCGTATTGCACACATAAAATCCTTATGGAAGAAGGTCATAAAACGTATGTGCAACGCCAACGAAGACTAAATCCTAATATGCAAGATGTAGTTAAGAAAGAGATTATTAAACTGCTAGATGCAGGTTTAATTTATCCAATCTCTGATAGTCCATGGGTAAGTCCAGTTCAATGCGTGCCTAAGAAGGGTGGCATGACTGTCATTACAAACGAGAAAAATGAGCTTATTCCTACTAGGACTGTAACAGGATGGCGTGTGTGTATTGATTATAGAAAATTAAATGACGCCACCAGAAAAGATCACTTTCCCTTACCTTTCATAGATCAAATGTTGGAAAGATTAGCCGGAAATAGTTACTATTGTTTTCTAGATGGATTTTCCGGATATTTTCAAATTCCAATAGCACCCGAAGATCAAGAGAAAACCACATTCACGTGCCCTTATGGTACTTTTGCTTACAAACGCATGCCATTTGGACTTTGCAACGCCCCTGCAACCTTTCAAAGGTGTATGATGGCGATTTTTCATGACATGATAGAAGAATGCATGGAAGTTTTCATGGATGACTTTTCAGTCTTCGGTGATACATTTGAATCATGTCTAGTTAATCTGGAACGAATGCTTCTTAGATGCGAACAATCAAATCTAGTACTTAATTGGGAGAAATGCCATTTCATGGTTAAAGAAGGCATCGTTCTTGGACATAAAAATTCAAAAGAAGGAATTGAAGTGGATAGAGCTAAAGTAGATGTAATTGCTAAACTTCCACATCCCACCAATGTTAGAGGAGTTAGGAGTTTTCTAGGGCATGCCGGTTTTTACCGACGTTTCATAAAAGATTTTTCTAAAATTGCCACTCCTATGAATAAACTCCTAGAAAAGGATGCTCCATTCATCTTTTCAGATGAGTGTATCAAATCTTTTAATATTCTTAAAGAAAAACTCACTAATGCGCCGATCATGATAACACCAAATTGGAATCTACCATTTGAACTAATGTGCGATGCAAGTGATTTTGCAATGGGAGCCGTTTTAGGACAAAGGATTGAAAAACGATTTCAACCTATATATTATGCTAGTAAGACGTTACAAGGAGCACAAACGAACTATACAACTACTGAAAAAGAACTCCTTGCTATTGTCTTTGCTTTTGACAAATTTCGATCATATCTCGTTCTAGCAAAAACGGTGGTCTATACCGACCATTCTGCTCTTAGATACCTATTTTCAAAACAAGATGCTAAACCAAGATTAATCCGTTGGATCTTACTCTTACAAGAGTTTGATATTGAAATCCGAGATAAAAGAGGAGCAGAAAATCTCGCCGCTGATCATCTTTCTCGTCTTGAAAATCCCGAATTAGAAGTTCTAAATGAATCAGCCATACAAGACAACTTTCCTGATGAATATCTATTGAAGGTAGATTATAAAGAAATCCCATGGTTTGCAGACTATGCAAACTACTTAGTTTGTGGATTCCTTGAAAAAGGATTATCGTACCAAAGACGAAAGAAATTCTTCAGTGATATAAAACACTATTTTTGGGAAGATCCACATCTGTTTAAAAGTTATCCCGATGGAATAATACGCCGATGTGTATTTGGAGATGAAGCTAGTAAAATATTAAACCATTGTCACACAGGACCAACAGGAGGGCATTATGGGCCTCAACTAACAGCAAGAAAAGTTTATGATGCTGGATTCTATTGGCCTACAATTTACAAAGATTCACACCTTCTTTGCAAATCCTGTGATGCTTGTCAAAGGGCCGAAAAAATAAGTCAACGTGATGAAATGCCACAAAATGTCATCCAAGTATGTGAAGTATTTGACATTTGGGGCATTGACTTTATGGGTCCATTTCCAAAATCTCAGAATAATATATATATACTCGTAGCCATTGATTATGTATCTAAATGGGCGGAAGCACAAGCTCTCCCAACTAACGATGCACGAGTTGTAGTCAACTTTTTAAAACGTCTTTTTGCAAGGTTTGGAACACCGAAAGCTTTAATAAGTGATCGGGGTACTCATTTCTTTAATAATCAACTTGAGAAAGTTCTTAAAAGATATGGAGTAACTCATAAAATCTCCACCGCATATCATCCACAAACAAGTGGACAAGTTGAAAATACCAACCGAGCTTTAAAACGTATTCTAGAGAAAACCGTAGGATCAAATCCGAAGGAATGGTCCATTAAATTGGAGGATGCACTCTGGGCTTTTAGAACAGCCTACAAAACTCCAATTGGAACCACACCTTTTAGACTTGTTTATGAAAAAGCATGTCACCTTCCAGTAGAAATTGAACACAAAGCATTTTGGGCTTTGAAGACATGTAATCTTGATATACATGAAGCCGGACGTCTACGATTAAGTCAACTAAACGAATTAGAAGAATTAAGACATGAAGCATACGAAAATTCGTTAATCTATAAAGAAAGAACGAAGAAATGGCATGATAAAAGAATCAGAAGTTCAAAATAATTTAAAGAAGGAGACAGAGTTCTTCTTTTCAATTCACGATTCAAGCTATTTCCTGGAAAATTGAAATCAAGATGGTCTGGACCATTCATAGTCAAAAGAGTTTTCCCATACGGAACGATAGAATTAATAAATTCAAATGGGATTGAATTTAAAGTTAATGGTCACAGAGTTAAACATTACATACATGGTCCGATGGAAGTAGACAACGAAGTTAATCACAATTTCGACACCACAGCTAACTAAGTGTGGGGAGAATCAAGTCTTTAAAGGATAATATGTATTTCTGTTAGAGTTAGATTGTCTGTTTTCGTGTAGTTCCCGAAAATGGAACCCGAATGGTCTTTCCCTAGCAGACCCTAAAGAACTAGTCTTCTCCACCCATTCTGAATTTTTATTTTTTTTAGGTTTTTACGAAATGAAGACTGCCTGTGAACTAAACCATGGTCTAATGCTACACGCTTTGATCACTAAACGTAATAATGACATACTACCGAGTGAATTAGTATCAGTAATCAGAGAAAGAATGGACGGAGTTAGAAAAGAATCCAGATGCGAAGATAATAAGTTACAATTTGGAAAAGGAAAATCAAAATCCGCAGCGAAAAGAAGAGCACGACAACTAGAAAGATGTCACAAATGCGGAAAATGGTCACATGGAGGTAAATGTTCAAATAATCAAACCTATTCAAATACCGAATTTGTTACTTTATGCAGAGACGGACCGTTCATATGTTTAGAAGAAAAGACACTGAATGCTCGAGGTTACGCCTATGTAGCTATGAAAAACCAATTAAACCGACTATCTTATGAATGTGATAGATCATATAACTAAGAAATCTATTTCACAGGTATGTCTGTACAGTTTTTATTTTTATTTTTATTTTTAACCTTCTGATAATAAACGCTAATTTGTTCGCTAAAAAGTATTAAATTGGTATTGAATAAAATTATGTTTGGCGACCGAAATTATTGATATCATTCAAAAATTTATTACATCACTGCGAAATTTAACGTTTATTCTTAAGGTATAAATATCTTTAATCAATCAACCCAAAATATTTCAAAAATTCGTCATGAGTTAAATTAGGTTTTGAAACCGAAATTACTTTACCGAAAAAGAGGGGCGTATATTTTTGATAATATTTGATTGATTAAAGTGGGATAAAAAGACAAAAAGATTTTTAATTTTATTTTTACCATGTTTTTAAAATTAATATTTAAATCTTAATTTAATATTGTAAACTTTGTAAAAACAATATATTTAAAATTGTAAATATTTGAAAAATTAATATAAGTTTGGTGTGAATTTATAAAATGAATTTTTAAATTAAGTTTGGTGTGAATTTTTAATTTTTAAAATATGAATTTTTAATTTTATGCATTTCAAATTTTAAGTTTAGTGTGAATTTTTAATATTAATTTTGAATTTTTATTTAAATTGTGTGAATTTAAAAACAAAAATTTACTTTATCTCATTAAGTTAAAAATATGATTTTTAAAATTCGTCGTAAGTTGAAGACTAGGTCTTTGAACCGAAATTGCTTCACCCAAGGGAGGGACGAGAACTTTTATTATCATTATTTTTAATCTTATTGAATTAAAGTATGCCAAAAACATTGAAAAAACCAAAAAAATCTTAGCTTTTAAAACAATCGCTACAAAAAGACAAATTTTAAAATTTTGTCGAGGGACGGACTAGGACATCGATCCGAAACGACCTCGTTCTAAATAACAAGGGAACCAAAATTTTAAAATTAAGTACTTAATTGTTTTATAAGCTAATGACTATATTAAAAAAAAAATTAGCAAACTCCGCGACTCGCGGAGTTTGAAGGGTCCAAACACCGCGAGTCGCGGAGGGACCAAAACCCAGAAAAAAAATAAAACGTAAAAAACATATCAGTTCACTCCCCCACCCAAAAATACTGCGAAGAACAGCGAAAAAACCCGAAAATACACGAAAAAAAACCCCCAAAATCACAATTTTTAACCGTTAATCACCAAATCTTTTACTAAAATCATGTTGAGAAGGATGCTATCTAGGAATTACTCAAGAAAAACGGTAAATTTCTACACCTAAACACCATTTAATCCGAAATTAGTGTTCTTGAGCAATTTTTTTCCCCAATTTGATTTTGATGCTTTTTAGTGTAATTATGATTAAATTGTTTATGTATTATGCTTGTATAACCTAGATTGATGCTATTTAACATGATTAGAAGCCTTAAACTTCAAATTTTGAGTAATCTAGGGTTTGTGTTCTTGAGCAAATTTGGGGCTTTTTGATATAAACAGGTTATGGCCGATTTTTGTCATGAATTGTTGCTAAATTAAGTAGTGTAACATGTCTAGTTAGTTAAATGATCCAAACTTTGAGCCTAAACATGATTTTGAGAATTAAAGTGGACTTTTTCAAGTCTAAAATTCATGAACTTGATTTTTGAAAGATAATGCCATTTGAAACTTGTTTAATTGCCAGTAATGATTATTTTGACATGTTATTTGAGTTAAATGCTTATGAACTTGGCGAACATTTTCGTATATGCTTATTTGAAAAAGTGTAGATTTGATGAAAATGTGAAAATGAGCTTAAGTTTGATATAAATTGATCGTGTCATTGTGATTATTTTGATTGATGATTTTGCTGACACTAATGCATATTTGGATGCACAAAAATTGTGTTTGATGTGTTTTGCAGACTGAAAGGGGTGAATCTTCATCCCAAGCCCGCAATGCTCCTGCTGAGAATGTGGAACAACAGGAGGTGGATAACTACTACAAGCAGGATATACCTCATCCAGTCATGACCTTTTCTGATATGCACTTGGAAGAATTGCACCCGAACCTGAGATTTGACAGACTTTGGATAGATTATCCAAAATACCAAAGGGGTTTGCATACTCTTCATTCTAAGGTTGTTGAGGTACCGAGGGTCATAGAATGGGGACCCTTAGTAGCTGTAGAATTGGCCGGGCCAATTAGAGAATTACTTGTACAGAGGTATGGTAATTCTACTTTTAATGACTGGGTACGTTTATTCACCATGCGTAGACCTGTATATAAAGTATGGTGTGAAGAATTGTTGTGTAGTATAGAGTTGAATGATCGGGTAGCTAGTTTAACCGATCGTTCTTTTATTAGATTTTTGTTAGGCGGTTCGATGCGCCACATGTCTTTACTGGACATGGCTCAGGCTTTACGTATATATACGCCTGAGGAGTTAGCATCTGCCGATTGTAGAGGGTTGATACTAAACGGTAGAAAGATAGATGTAAATTTTGATACACACGGTGTGTGGAGTCAAATGACAAGCCATCACCGTTTCAAAGGGGGAAATTACTCTTATTTGGATATAGATAGAGCCGAATTAAGAGTGATTCATAGGTTTTTAGCTAATTCGATTACACAAAGGGGTAAGAACAAGGAAAAGGTAAATGAACAGGATTTGTTTTACCATATGTGTATTCGAGACCCACAAAGCGCTGTAAGTATACCGTATTGTGTGGGTTATTATTTATCAGCTATGGTTCGGGGGATGAGACCGCATAGCATAATAGGAGGTGGTATTTTTATTACTTTGATTGGTGAATATCTTGGTGTGGATATAAGTCGGGGGGGGGGGGGATTATTGGTAGAAGAACCAGAACCCCGCGATACTATAGGTTTAAATGTATACTATGGTGCGAAAGTTTTGAAGAGGCGAAATAACGCTGCAGTACCATACCATGGTAGACATCCACAGGTTGAGAGAAACCAACAGCAAGGTAATGTAGGAGGGGGAAATGAGATGCAAGAAATGCAAAGGTTTATAGCTTCTCAGGAATACGAAAATGCTAGACAGAGAGCATTTGAAGATTGGCAAGTTCATCAGAACCAAATCATAGCTCATTGCCAACATATAGGTAGAAACTATATTCCTACACCGAAACCCATCTTCCCTCCCTGGTCTATAGAGATGCAACCACCTTATCCTACGTATAACCCTGCCGAAGCCTTCTATAGCACCTATGGTTATGCCTGGAACCCCTATTAGTACCAGTATCATCCATAGTATACTTAGTTTTATTTATTTTGTAATTTGTAATGATTGATACGTTTAATACTTTTGTTAATATTGTAATAATAATTGTCTAACTTTTATTCTTAGATTTTAATAATTTTTGAATGTGGGGTAATATACCAAACTTCAAAAATATATATATATGTTTGCAGTTTATCTTATATACACAACAGGGTAAAACAACGCATTTTCAAAGACTGGCATTACGTTCACCAAAAGCAACTAATTTTGACGACAAGATGCAAAATATATGTGAAATAACAACAAGACGGAATGAACAAATGATGTGCACCATTTATCATTCAGCAAACAAACGCCAATATATTTGGAAACTTTGGTAAAAATTTAATCATTTTCACACAAATCACCCTCAATAATTTAAATTATTCCTGATTTCTTGCAAATGAGGGCATTGCAAGATCTTAAGTGTGGGAAGGGGTTAAATTCTTTCGGATTTTAAAATTTTTTACTTTATACACTTGGTTACCATTAAAAATACTAGTAAAGCAGTAGTTGTATTAGAATCTAGTGCTCTCTGATAATAAAGAACAGCCCTGGTCTTATATACTGACTACCCAATTCTAGTAAAATTTTTCAAAATTTTCAATTAAATGAACTCAAAATCATGTTTATACATATTTATGAACGATAAAACTAGGTTTTAACACCGAAATTATTGTTACCTCGGAAAGGACATAAATTGAGAAACAAAGCAAAATGTTAAAATTCATTTAAAATAGAATAGAGGACGATAAAAAGGAAAATAAAAGCCAAGTGTGGGAAAATTTACCAAGTTATCTTAAACATATGTCACATATATCTGTAACAAATAACTGAAAATATTTTTGCTTTGGACTAAACTAAACTGTTTTACCCGATGAAAGAAAAGAAGAGATGGATCTACACGATGAATCAATTCCATCATTAAAAGGAAGTAAAGTCTTCCGAAAAAGAAACGCGCTTCTTGATTTAGGTCATGAAGTTGTCGTCCAGGCTAGCTGTAGGTTGACGAAAAATCCAGAAAAGTCATCACTAAATTCAGCAGGAAATCCACGGACCTCAGCATTAAACATGGTCGCCAAGTGGTCAGATTTATCCTAACCATGAGAAGGATTTATCTCGTACAATGGGGGGGCACCATGCAAATTAGCTGGATAAGACTAATGAATCAGATCCCCAGAAAGGATAATCTCCTTAAAGATTAAAAATCAGCTTTTAAGACTGATATTACTCAATCCTAGAGATTGACCTTAAAGATTGAGAATTCAAACTCATGAAATTCAATGATATCTAAACTCGAGCTTGAACGAGAAAATATTTTGATCAAAATTACAAACCGATTTGTTTTCTGAAAACCCTATTTTCAATGCGTTCATTACCATTGAACGTAAAATCCTAGGAATTCACCTGGAATTCATTAGGTCACCTGAACTAAATTGGGTGTCAACCGTAAGAACGGTGGTTGCATAGCATGGTCAAAGACAGTACCTTGTGCCATACCGAAAAAAATTATAAGGGTGAGCTTTACTATTGCTCCTACCAAGGATAGTGATTGCGTCCGACACGTTATAGACCATAATTAAAAGCATGTCAGGGGACATTGCCTTAACAGTTGCTTGTTCAACGCTTTCCTTTACAACCGGACGGTAGTTTATCGAAAGGTAATATACGGGACAAGTAAACTGGACGTGTTGCTTTCCAAATACAAGGTTAGCAAGTGGGTGACACAAAACCGCAAGTTTTGAGCTAAAATTTTCAAATCTGAAACCCACCAAACCCACAAAAATATTTTGCAAACACCGGTAAAGGGTTATTCCGGAAAACTTATCTAGGGTAAAAACTAGATTTAATTTTCAAAAGATCAAATGTTTTCATAAAGATCCAGTTTCCTTAATGGATCTAAATTTTTATAGTCATGTGGGACTGTAAACCATATCGTTACTACCATTGTTTATTCCGCCGTAAAGAAATCACTGATGTACAAAGTGTGAAGAATAAAGAAGTGATTCTAGTATTTCAAGACGATATTGCTTGAGGACAAGCAACGCTCAAGTGTGGGAATATTTGATAATGCTAAAAACGAACATATATTTCATAGCATTATTCCTCAAGAAAGACAAGCTTTTAGTTGCAATTGTTCTATTTACAAGTGATATTCGTTTAAATAATAAAAGGTGAAGACAAAAGACAGATTCGACGAATTGAAGACGCAAATGACCAAAAAGCTCAAAAGTACAAAATACAATCAAAGAGGTTCCAATTATTGATAAGAAACGTCTCGAAATTACAAGAATACAAGATTCAAAACGCAAAGTACAAGATATTAAATTGTACGCAAGGACGTTCGAAAATCCGGAACCGGGACATGAGTCAACTCTCAACGCTCGACGCAACGGACTAAAAATTACAAATCAACTATGCACATAAATATAATATAATATTTAAATAATTCTTATAATTATTTAATATATTATATATATTTATAAATCCGTCGACAAGAAAGACTCCAAAGTATCTGAGCTGTAATTTCAAACTCCGCGACTCGCGGAGTTTGAAGGCCAAAAAGGCCGCGAGTCGCGGAGCCCCAATTTCAGAAAATCCCTATAAAGCTCGCGCATTCTGATCGTAATCATCATCTTTTTTTTCTCCTCATTCATACGTAAAATATATATATATATATTTATAATTTTAATTTTAATTTTAATTATAATTCTAATAATAAGGGTATGTTAGCGAATGTTGTAAGGGTGTAAGTCGAAATTCTGTCCGTGTAACGCTACACTATTTTTAATCATTGTAAGTTATGTTCAACCTTTTTACATTAATGTCTCGTAGCTAAGTTATTATTATGCTTATTTAATCCGAAGTAATCATGATGTTGGGCTAATTACTAAAATTGGGTAATTGGGCTTTGTACCATAATTGGGGTTTGGACAAAAGAACGACACTTGTGGAAATTAGACTATGAGCTATTAATGGGCTTTATATTTGTTTAACTAAATGATAGTTTGTTAATGTTAATATAAAGATTTACAATTGGGCGTCCCTATAAATTACCATATACACTCAATCGGACACGATGGGCGGGGTATTTATATGTACGAATAATCGTTCATTTAACCGGATACGGGAATGGATTAATAGTCACTAGAATAATTAAAACAGGGGTGAAATTATGTTCAAGGACACTTGGTATAATTAATAACAAAATATTAAAACCTTGGATTACACTCAGTCGACATCCTGGTGTAATTATTAAACAAAGTATTAAAATCTTGTTACAGTTTAAGTCCCCAATTAGTTGGAATATTTAACTTCGGGTATAAGGATAATTTGACGAGGACACTCGCACTTTATATTTATGACTGATGGACTGTTATGGACAAAAACCAGACGGACATATTAAATAATCCAGGACAAAGGACAATTAACCCATGGGCATAAGACTAAAATCAACACGTCAAACATCATGATTACGGAAGTTTAAATAAGCATAATTTTTTATTTCATATTTAATTTCCTTTATTTTATATTTAATTGCACTTCTAATTATCGCATTTTTATTGTTATTGTATTTAATTGCACTTTTAATTATCGTACTTTTTAATTATCGTAAGTTTATTTTATCGCACTTTTATTATTCGCAATTTCATTATCGTTATTTACTTTATGCTTTAATTTAAGTCTTGTATTTATTTTTAATATTTTACATTAGGTTTTAACTTCGACTAAAGTTTTAAAATCGACAAACCGGTCATTAAACGGTAAAAACCCCCCTTTATAATAATAATATTACTTATATATATATTTGTATTTCTATAAAAGTAAACTAATATAGCGTTAAGCTTTGTTTAAAAAGATTCCCTGTGGAACGAACCGGACTTACTAAAAACTACACTACTGTACGATTAGGTACACTGCCTATAAGTGTTGTAGCAAGGTTTAAGTATATCCATTCTATAAATAAATAAATATCTTGTGTAAAATTGTATCGTATTTAATAGTATTTCCTGCAAAAATTTAATAGTATTTTATACCCCTCCGCTGCCACATCAGTCCATAACAGCAATTCAATAACAGCATGACAGCAAGTGTAACAGCAGAAGCAATAAACCTCTAGGCACCTGAGAAATACACGATTAAAAAGTCAACACGAATGTTGGTGAGCTATAGTTTAAGTTGTAATAGTAACGTATAATACACCACGAGATTTCAGTGCTGCAACAGCGTATCAAAACAGTATGAAAAGTATATGCATAACCGTGGGCACCCGGTAACTAGACTTAACGTTTATAACCCCCTGAAAGTACCCTTGGCGAGTGCGTATGTTCACGAAGCATTAAACACCCGTTAAATTCTAGCGCGACTAGCCCGAGTTGGGATGTCAAACCCTATGGATCCATATCTAAGATTCGCGTTCACCGGTTCAAAGATCAATGACTAAACGTTACCGTGCTAAAGGGAATGTTTATGCTGTTATATAACCCACACATATATAAAGTTTAAGTACTCGTGCCTAACACGTAAAACATAAAAAGCGCATGTATTCTCAGTCCCAAAAATAGTAAAAGTGGTAAAAAGGGATGATATAACTCAGAGTGATAAAAGCGGTAAAGTCGGTAATGAAAGTACGCAAGTAGTAAGTCGGTCCGAAAGGTCGTCAACCTAAATCAAATGTTACTAGGTCAGTAGGTTGTCTTTATAAATTCTAATAGTGCATAAAATAAGTTTGTCATCATCATCATCATCATTCATCATCATAAAACCTAAGTAAGTTTGACGAGAATAGAGATCGAAATAATAGGCTGACTTTGGTCAGCTACTACGACCTCTACGTAAATCAAAAAGATGCATGGTCAGTGGCTATGGCTCCGTATATGAGTCCTCTAGTTGCTTACCAATTTCTAGACTCAAACTCATCTTAGTTTGACCGTGGTGACGGTCTAAGTGCGAGTAGGTCCGAATTTTCAGCTCAACGTCACAAAGGAGTATTGACTTTTGGAAGGCCATAAATCCTAAACCGTAACTCGGATTAAGACGAGACCTAAACGGAAAATCATCTACTCGAACCGAAATAATTGAAAATCAACTTTCCAGTAGCCCAGGTGGTCTGATCAAATACGAAAAACAGTGGGTAAGTGCTCCGGTGGGGTTCTTGGTGCTTGATGCTCATCACGGTTCTCATCCTTGATGCTTGTAGCTTCAAGTGTACAACTCATTGATGGTTTAGACCAAGTAAGAACACAACTCATTCATGAGTCTTAGATGGATGATGAACCAAGGTTACATCATATCCTTAGTCTTAACACAATTTCAATTCACAATAACAACTAAAGTTACAAACTTTACATTAATTCAACAAGTAATAGCACAATCTAAGTCAAATGAGGTGATGGAACACTAAGCTAGAGAGCTTGGATCCATTTCACACAAGTTACAAGGTTGCAAAGATAGAAAGCTTGAACCTTTATGTGTTCTTGAAGATCTTGAAGCATAAAGCTTGGATCTTTAAGATATATGAAGATAACAAACACAAGTTTGAATTTTTTTTCACAAAACAACATGATCAAAGCAAAAAGAACTTAGATCTAACAAAAAGATATGAAGATTCAAGCTAGAAAGCTTGCATCTTGTTTGTTCTTGAAGATCTTGAATCATAAAGCTTGGATCTTGAAGATGCATGAAGATTACAAACAAAAGTTTGAATCTTTATCATAAAATAGAAAGATTAAAGTATAAAAGAAGTAGATCTATAAAAGATATGAAGATTCAAGCTAAAAAGCTTGAATCTTCCATGTTCTTGAAAGATTCATGCTTGAATCAACAAGATATAAGTAAGATCAAAGCTAAAAGGAACTTTGATCTCCATAAAATGATGATGATGATCATGAATTTGAAAAGAAAAAGAAGAAGGAAAAGAAGACTTACAAGTAATGCTAGAAAGGAAAGAAAGAAAGAAAGAACAAGTGTGTGAAAAACCAAAATGATCAAGTGTGGAAATGAGGGACTAAAGGCTAGTATTTATAGGCATAATTTCACTTGAATTGATGACATGGCAAGGCCATTTGGCCGAAATTTTGAGGAGGGGAGGGGGAGACACTATGTTGCTTTATGGATCATGGTTGTCGAAAGTGTGTCCTTTTGCTAGAATCCCATGTGACAATTAGATAAACCTTATCCATTATGCTAGTATGACTAATAATTAATTATTTACTTATTTATTTATTATTATGGGTCACTAGTAATAATACTTGGGCTAATTAATCGGGTCACTAGCTAGAGTAGGGTGGGCTTGAGCCTAACAAGGTAGAAAGTCCAACAAGACTAACTATTGGGCTTTAGCAATTAAATAAATAAAATTAAGCATCCAACGGCCCAGGTAATTATTATTATAAAATAATAATTAATATTTCGCAGTCCAAAAGTTCCGGTTCCGACAAAAGTCAAACGTGCGTGCAGTCCGCGGTTTATTCGTAACGGCAAGTAACACAAACGTTTATAAAGCATCCAATGGACAAGTTAAGCATTCTACATACCCCAGGGCACGTTTTAAGTATATATGAATATAAAACCTGTGTGCCAAGGTTCTAGAGTAATAAAGTAACACAGTACGCAAAAATACATAGTTTCGCTAAAATACAAGGCATAAAAGCAAGTCGAAAAAGTCGGGTCGTTACATTACCCACCTGTTATTGGAAATTTCGTCCCGAAATTTAAGCTGATGGTGATGGAGTCAGAAAAAGGTGAGGATACTTCTGCTTCATTTGATCCTCTCGCTCCCAGGTAAACTCAGGTCCACGCTTGGCATTCCATCGAATTCGGACAATTGGAATGTTATTGCGTTTCAAGGTTTTGACCTCACGGTCCATAATTTGACAGGTTCTTCCACGAAGTGGAGTTGGTCATCAATGGTAAGTTCTTCCAATGGTATGATAAGTTCCGGTGGAGCAAGACGTTTCTTCAAATTTGATACATGAAAGGTAGGATGAACGGCACTCAACTGAGTCGGAAGATCCAAACGATAAGCAACGTGTAGTGACCCGAACTTTTCCATGTTTATATATATATTAAATGAAATTGTTATTTAAATGATTAAGTGTTTCCAACATGTTAAGAAATCAAACTTGTTAAGACTTGATTAATTGAAATAGGTTTCATATAGACAATTGACCACCCAAGTTGACCGGTGATTCACGAACGTTAAAACTTGTAAAAACTATACGATGACATATATATGGTTATATATATAGTTAACATGATTTTATTATAAGTATGTATCTCATTAGGTATTTTAACAAAGAGTTATATACATAAAAATGAGACTATTAAATTAAGAAACTCGAAAACGATATATATAACGATTATCGTTATAAAAACGTCTTACTAGGTACATATGAATCATATTAAGATATTGATACACTTGGTTAATTATGTTAAATGATAAGTAAATATATTATTAAGTGTATTAACAATGAAATACATATGTAAAAATAAGACTACTAACTTAATGATTTCGAAACGAGACATATATGTAACGATTATCGTTGTAACGACATTTAACTGTATATATATCATACTAAGATATATTATATATCATAATATCATGATAATATAACAATTTAACATCTCATTTGTTATAATAAACAATGGTTAACAACATTTAACAAGATCGTTAACCTAAAATTTCAAAACAACATTTACATGTAACGACTAACGATGACTTAACGACTCAGTTAAAATGTATATACATGTAGTGTTTTAATATGTATTCATACACTTTTGAAAGACTTTAAGACACTTATCAAAATACTTCTACTTAACAAAAATGCTTACAATTACATCCTCGTTCAATTTCATCAACAATTCTACTCGTATGCACCCGTATTCGTACTCGTACAATACACAGCTTTTAGATGTATGTACTATTGGTATATACACTCCAATGATCAGCTCTTAACAGCCCATGTGAGTCACCTAACACATTTGGGAACCATCATTTGGCAACTAGCATGAAATATCTCATAAAATTACAAAAAATATGAGTAATCATTCATGACTTATTTACATGAAAACAAAATTACATATCCTTTATATCTAATCCATATACCAACGACCAAAAACACCTACAAACACTTTTATTCTTCAATTTTCTTCATCTAATTGATCTCTCTCAAGTTCTATCTTCAAGTTCTAAGTGTTCTTCATAAATTCCAAAAGTTCTAGTTTCATAAAATCAAGGATACTTCCAAGATTGCAAGTTTACTTCCAAGTTTTCTAAATCCATTCCAAGTAATCATCCAAGATCAAGAAACCTTTGTTACTTACAGTAGGTTATCTTTCTAATACAAGATAATAATCATATTCAAACTTTAATTCAATTTCTATAACTATAACAATCTTATTTCGAGTGGAAATCTTACTTGAAATTGTTTTCGTGTCATGATTCTGCTTCAAGAACTTTCAAGCCATCCAAGGATCCTTTGAAGCTAGATCCATTTTTCTCATTTCCAGTAGGTTTATCCAAGGAACTTGAGGTAGTAATGATGTTCATAACATCATTCGATTCATACATATAAAGCTATCTTATTCGAAGGTTTAAACTTGTAATCACTAGAACACAGTTTAGTTAATTCTAAACTTGTTCGCAAATAAAAGTTAATCCTTCTAACTTAACTTTTAAAATCAACTAAACACATGTTCTATATCTATATGATATGCTAACTTAATAATTTAAAACCTGAAAACACGAAAAACACCGTAAAACCGGATTTACGCCGTCGTAGTAACACCGCGGGCTGTTTTGGGTTAGTTAATTAAAAACTATGATAAACTTTGATTTAAAAGTTGTTATTCTGGGAAAATGATTTTTATTATGAACATGAAACTATATCCAAAAATCATGGTTAAACTCAAAGTGGAAGTATGTTTTCTAAAATGGTTATCTAGACGTCGTTCTTTCGACTGAAATGACTACCTTTACAAAAACGACTTGTAACTTATTTTTATGACTATAAACCTATACTTTTTCTGTTTAGATTCATAAAATAGAGTTCAATATGAAACCATAGCAATTTGATTCACTCAAAACGGATTTAAAATGAAGAAGTTATGGGTAAAACAAGATTGGATAATTTTTCTCATTTTAGCTACGTGAAAATTGGTAACAAATCTATTCCAACCATAACTTAATCAACTTGTATTGTATATTATGTAATCTTGAGATACCATAGACACGTATACAATGTTTCGACCTATCATGTCGACACATCTATATATATTTTGGAACAACCATAGACACTCTATATGTGAATGTTGAAGTTAGCTATACAGGGTTGAGGTTGATTCCAAAATATATATAGTTTGAGTTGTGATCAATACTGAGATACGTATACACTGGGTCGTGGATTGATTCAAGATAATATTTATCGATTTATTTCTGTACATCTAACTGTGGACAACTAGTTGTAGATTACTAACGAGGACAGCTGACTTAATAAACTTAAAACATCAAAATGTATTAAAAGTGTTGTAAATATATTTTGAACATACTTTGATATATATGTATATATTGTTATAGGTTGGTGAATCAACAGTGGCCAAGTCTTACTTCCCGACGAAGTAAAAAATCTATGAAAGTGAGTTATAGTCCCACTTTTAAAATCTAATATTTTTGGGATGAGAATACATGTAGGTTTTATAAATGATTTATAAAATAGACACAAGTACGTGAAACTACATTCTATGGTTGAATTATCGAAATCGAATATGCCCCTTTTTATTAATTCTGGTAATCTAAGAATTAGGGAACAGACACCCTAATTGACGCGAATCCTAAAGATAGATCTATTGGGCCTAACAAACCCCATCTAAAGTACCGAATGCTTTAGTAATTCGAAATTTATATCATATCCGAAGGGTGTCCCGGAATGATGGGGATATTCTTATATATGCATCTTGTTAATGTCGATTACCAGGTGTTCACCATATGAATGATTTTTATCTCTATGTATGGGATGTGTATTGAAATATGAAATCTTGTGGTCTATTGTTACGAGTTGATATATATAGGTTAAACCTATAACTCACCAACATTTTTATTGACGTTTAAAGCATGTTTATTCTCAGGTGAATACTAAGAGCTTCCGCTGTTGCATACTAAAATAAGGACAAGATTTGGAGTCCATGTTTGTATGATATTGTGTAAAAACTGCATTCAAGAAACTGATTTCGATGTAACATATTTGTATTGTAAACCATTATGTAATGGTCGTGTGTAAACAGGATATTTTAGATTATCATTATTTGATAATCTACGTAAAGCTTTTTAAACCTTTATTTATGAAATAAAGGTTATGGTTTGTTTTAAAAATGAATGCAGTCTTTGAAAAACGTCTCATATAGAGGTCAAAACCTCGCAACGAAATCAATTAATATGGAACGTTTTTAATAAATAAGAACGGGACATTTCACAACGGGTCCAACACGTTCCAAAATTTCAAAGGGACCAATATATCACGGGTTTAACTTTCCGCGCTTTCCAAAATGGATTACACCCTTCCAAGGTGCGACCTTCAACATTACTCGGTCACCCACGTTGAATTCGATGTCTTTACGTTTAAGATCAGCATAACTCTTTTGGCGATCGCGGGCCGTCTTAAGTCTCGCTTGAATCTAAGAAATCTTTTCCATCGTTTCGCCTAACTCAGCCCAACAAATGGGAGAACGGCACTTGCTGCCATACAATGCTTCAAAAGGCGCGGCTTTCATACTTGAATGATAACTGTTGTTGTAAGAGAATTCGGCTAGCGGCAGATGCCTTTCCCAAGACTTTCCAAAGTGAATAACACAGGCACGCAACATGTCCTCCAAAGTCTAAATCGTTCGCTCGCTCTGACCGTCGGTCTGGGGGTGATACGCGGTGCTCATGTCAAGATGGGTTCCCAAGGCTTCTTGCAAGGAACGCCAGAATCTGGAAGCAAAACTGGGATCGCGATCTGAGATGATTGATAAGGGCACACCATGTCGAGATACAACCTCTTTGATGTACAGTTGAGCAAGTCTCTCCATTGTATCTGTTTCTTTCATCGCTAGAAAATGAGCAGATTTAGTAAGACGGACAACGATAACCCAGATTGTATCGTATCCACCCACCGTCTCTGGTAGCTTCGTGATGAAATCCATTGTAATTGCTTCCCATTTCCATTGCGGGATTTCTGGTTGTTCAAGTAATCCAGATGGCCTCTGATGTTCAACCTTAACCTTCGAATAAGTCAAACACCTTCCAACATAAGTTGCAACATCCTTCTTAAGATTTGGCCACCAATACTGTTCCTTAAGATCGTGGTACATTTTTTCGGCTTCTGGATGAATCGAATATCTCGACTTGTGGGCTTCATCAAGTATAAGGTTCCGTAGATCTCCATAACGAGGTACCCAAATCCTTCCGGCATAACATCAGAGTCTAGACTCCTTAACCTCGAATTTAGAGATGAGGATGTTTACGTATTCGCGAGATATGTTCTCCTCCTTGAGAGCCTCTTCTTGGGCTACTCGAATCTGACTGTGGAGGTTCGAATGGATGGTGATGTTCAGAGCCCGAAAGCGAAGAGGTACCGTCCTCTCCTTTTAACTTAAGGCGTCAGCTACAACATTGGCCTTGCCCGGATGGTAGCGAAGTTCACAATCATAGTCGTTTAGCGTCTTAATCCATCGACGCTATGTCATGTTTAGTTGCTTCTGATCGAAGATGTGTTGGAGACTCTTGTGATCGGTAAAGATAGTACTCTTTGTTCCATAAAGATAGTGTCTCCACAGCTTCAATGCGAAGACGACGGCTCCAAGTTCGAGATCATGAGTAGTGTAGTTTCGCTCGTGGACTTTCAGTTGACGAGATGCATAGGCAATGACCTTCATTCTTTGCATCAATACATAACCAAAACCATTCTTCGAAGCATCGCAGTACACAACGAAGTCATCACTGCCTTCGGGAAGAGATAAGATAGGTGCGGTGGTTAACTTCTGCTTCAGGGTTTAAAATGCTGCTTCTTGTTCTTTTTCCCAAACAAACTTCTTCCCTTTATGAGTTAACGCAGTCAAAGGAAATGAAATCAAAGAGAAACCTTCAATGAACCTTCGGTAATAACCGGCAAGACCTAGAAATTGGCAGATGTGAGTCGGAGTAGGGGGGTTTCCCACATGCTGATAGCCTTGATCTTGGCGGGATAAACTTTGATACCTTGATCACTCACAATATGACCCAGAAATTGGACTTCCTTCAGCCAAAATTCACACTTGGAGAATTTGGCATAAAGCTGCTCTTGTCTCAAGAGTTCGAGCACTAACCAAAGATGTTACTCATGTTCTTCTTCGCTCTTGGAGTAGATGAGGATATCATCTATGAAGACGATAACGAATTTATCCAGGTATGGCTTGCAGACACGATTCATGAGGTCCATGAATACAGCGGGTGCGTTGGTTAAACCGAATGGCATCACGAGAAACTCATAATGACCATAGCGGGTTCTAAACGCAGTCTTCATCACATCACTCTCCTTCACCCTCAATTGGTGATAACCTGATCGCAAATTGATCTTAGAATAAACACTTGATCCTTGCAGCTGATCAAAAAGATCGTCAATTTGGGGAAGAGGATATCGATTCTTGATCGTCATCTTGTTCAGCTCACGATAATCGATACACATGCGGAAGGATCCATCCTTCTTCTTCACGAATAAAACAGGTGCGCCCCAAGGCGAAGAGCTCGGTTGGATAAACCCTAGTCGAGCAATTCCTGTAGTTGACTCTGCAATTCTTGCAGTTCTGAAGGTGCCAGACTATAAGGCGCACGAGCTACGGGTGCAGCTCCCGGCACTAGATCGATCTAGAACTCCACGGCTCTCGGTGGCGGTAATCCAGGCAGTTCTTCCAGAAAGACATCGGGGAATTCATTCACGATTCGGACATCATTCACACTCTTCTCTTCTGTTTCTAAAACCTTCACGTGTTCTAAAATAGTAAGACGCCCTTTCTTCATGATCTTCTGCGCTTTCATACAACTAATGAGGTTCAGTTTCGAACTACATCTCTCTCCGTATATAACCAGTGGCTCACCATCTCCTTTTGGTATACGAAGAGCTTTATCTCCACAGATAATATCAGCCCTTACTTTAGTCAACCAGTCCATGCCGACAATCACGTCAAAGCTTCCCAATTTGATGGGTATTAAGTCAATTTCGAAATCCATGCCAGCTATGTTAATAATAGCTCCTCGGCCAATTCGGTCAACTCTCTCAAGTTTCCCATTGGCTGCCTCAACTAGCATACTTTCTTTTAAAGGAACTAATGACCAATTTATCTTATCGCAAAAGTGTCTACATACATAACTTCTATCAGCACCAGTATCAAATAGGACAGAAGCTAAAAGATTTTTGATAGTGAATATACCTGTCACCAAGTCGGGGTTCTCGCGTGCATCCCTTGCATTAACATTAAAAGCTCTACCTCGCAGTGGGCCGCCATCCTTCTTCTTATTGGGGCAATCATTCCTAAAGTGGCCCTGCTGTCCACACTCGTAACATTTCCTTGGCCCATTTTGGTTTGTCCCATTTTGGTTTGTCCTTGCAGCTGGGACGGGAATCTTGCAGTTCTTGCCAACGTGCCCGATCCTGTTTCACTTTTCACAGACCGCATTACAATACCCAGTGTGGTGTTTGTAACACCTCTTGCATTGCGGTAGGGTACCTTTGTAGTTCGGGTTGGAGCTTGTGCCGGGGTTGGGGTTTCCACCGTTGTTGTGTCTCTTAGCGGGGGTTTGATCATAGGTCCTCCCCTTACTATTATCCCACTTTCGCTTGTCACTGCTACCCGCTTCAGACTTGGACTTCTTCGGTTCATCGATGAGAATCTGATTCATGAGTGTATGCGCCATGTGCATTGCTTCGGGAACATTCGGTGGCTTGGACGAGGTGACATTACCCTTGATGGACTTAGGGAGTCCCCAAAAGTATCTCTCCATACACTTGAATTCCGGGGTGACCATGGTAGGACACATAAGAGCTAACTCAAGAAACCTCCGATTGTAACCATCGAGATCGTTGCCAACTGCTTTCAATTGCATAAACTCCATTTCCATATTTTGTATCTCGGTTCTCGTAAAATACTCATCAATCATAGCCGCTTTGAACTCCTCCCATGGCGTAGCATACGCCTCATCAATACCTTGTGCCTGAGCCATGGTATTCCACCACGTGAGGGCGCCATCAGATAGCGTGCAGGAAGCAAATTTGGTTTTGTTGGACTCAGAACAGTTGCTGACTCGGAATACTGATTCAAGCTTTTCAAATCATCTTGTGAGACCAACAAGCCCCTCAGTTCCGCTGAAGTTATGTGGCTTACAGCTCTGGAATTCCTTGTAGGTGCACTCTTTTCGAACGGGTTGGATAACCGGTGGTGGTTCAGCTTGAGGGTTCATTTCCACCAAGGCTGCGGTGACTCGTTCATTAATCATCTCTTCGATTTGAGCTGCTGTGGGTGTTGTTCGTGTGTTTTCCATTGTCCTTCGAAATAGAAATTTTGACTTAAGTCAAAATCCAGCATTTAATATATAATAATATAGTATATAGTAAACAGGGAAACAACATAACGCATGCCAATATAGTGACGCAACTAGGTACAAATACCGCAAAACCAACATCCAGTAATGTAAATAGAACACTGTGCAAGAATTTAACAATACAAAGTTCCATTAATAAAGAGTTGCATACATAAGTTCGTACATTACATAAGGAAAACATGGAACTACAACGAGATTACAATATGAAACCTACTACAAAGCTCTATGGTGACGGTGGGTAAAGGATGTCCAGCACATGGGACATCTGCTCCTCGAGCTCAGTCACCCGAGCACGGAGGATCTCCACCTCCCTCGCCAGTTCCTCGACAGAGGGAGGGGCTGGCAAAGCAGGCGGTGCTGCTGGTGCAGATGGTCCGGCTCCAGAGGTAGATGTTGCATGGCGGTAAGGCTTACGCATAAACGGATCAGCCGGGTAAGGCACGACCCGCTTACAGGCGGTAACCCTACGACGTTGGCCATGTGGGTCAGTGAATGCTCGACCTCCGTTGATCCTCGGAATAACGGTGCCATCGAAACGGTACTGCTTCTTCGGCGGGGTGGAGGGTGGCTGCACAGGTGCATCATCAAGGTTCTCCTCGTCGGAGTCGTCGTCACTAGTGTCTTCTGTGGATGAGTCGTCGGATGATGAATCAGCTGGGGGTGGCGATGATTGGCGACCGGTAGTCATGATCCGGTATCTGAAAGGTGGGATCGGTATGACACGTCCATCAGGAAGGCGTCGGCACCAATGGTTATGCTCATTACGGAACGGAACGTCCCCGTATTTCCCGGGAATCACAACACCACCGGGGCGGGGCTGTGGCTCCTGAGGTACCGGGGCAACTGGAGCTGGAATCTCCGGAGGGTCCTGGGCTCCGACTGCGGTAACCACTGGTACAGGTGTATGGCTGCTGGTTCTGGAGGATGAAGCGCCGAGGTCACTGGTTAACGGGATCTGTGTGTCAGTAGCAGCAGTAGGTGAGGTGGCTGACGAGTCTGAATCGCTGTCCAAAATGATGACAGGTGGAATATCCGACATCTGAACAAGGAAAATAAATTTTCCATATCAGTAAGTCATAAGCAAGCAAGTATTAGGCACTATAGCAACCTAGCATGGCAATCAGCGCTAATCAGAGATAACATGTGAAAGCAGATAGTAATCATGCAAAGGCAGAAATAGGCATATAGCAAGTTCGTATGGCAGTAAAGATAAGCAATAGCATGCAGTAAGATCATAGCAGTAAAAGTAATCAGTAGCATGCAGTAAGTCTCGCAGAAACAAGTAAACAAACTAGTTGTAGATTAGTCCTATTAGTGAATCCTACTTAGGTCCTGTCTAGACTCACTAATGCAACCTAATTCCCTACAACCAATGCTCTGATACCAACTGTGACGCCCCGTACAAAACCATCGTGTACGGATCATCAACAACAGGATCATCACAAGGTCAAACACTATATGCTGTTTGAAAACCGATTTGCATTCATTAAAAAGATAACGTTTTACAAAGATAACATGTCATAAGACTTATTACAAACCATTGTTCCAAAATAACATAAGTTTACGAATGCAAAACATAAGTTCATAATTTGAGACATGTCTAGTAATGCAGCGGATAACTAGTACAGTAGGTCCATAACATCAATTCAATAGCAGCATGACAGCAAGTGTAACAGCGGAAGCAATAAACCTCTAGGCACCTGAGAAATACACGCTTAAAAAGTCAACACGAATGTTGGTGAGCTATAGTTTAAGTTGTAATAGTAACGTAAGATAGGCCACGAGATTTCAGTGCTGCAACAGCGTATCAAAACAGTATGAAAAGTATATGCATAACCGTGGGCACCCGGTAACTAGAATTAACGTTTATAACCCCCTGAAAGTACCCTTGGCGAGTGCGTATGTTCACGAAGTGTTAAACACCCGTTAAATGCTAGCGCGACTAGCCCGAGTGGGGATGTCAAACCCTATGGATCCATATCTAAGATTCGCGTTCACCGGTTCAAAGACCAATGACTAAACGTTACCGTGCTAAAGGGAATGTTTATGCCGTCATATAACCCACACACATATAAAGTTTAAGTACTCGTGCCTAACACGTAAAACGTAAAAAACGCATGTATTCTCAGTCCCAAAAATAGTAATAGTGGTAAAAAGGGATGTTATAACTCACAGTGATAAAAGCGGTAAAGTCGGTAATGAAAGTACGCAAGTAGTAAGTCAGTCCGAAAGGTCGTCAACCTAAATCAAATGTTACTAGGTCAGTAGGTTGTCTTTATAAATTCTAATAGTACATAAAATAAGTTTAAGTGTCATCATCATCATCATTCATCATCATAAAAGCTAAGTAAGTTTGACGAGAATAGAGATCGAAACAATAGGCTGACTTTGGTCAGCTGCTACGACCTCTACGTAAATCTAAAAGATGCATGGTCAGTGGCTATGGCTCCGTATATGAGTCCTCTAGTTTCTGACCAATTTCTAGACTCAAAATCGTCTTAGTTTGACCGTGGTGACGGTCTAAGTGCGAGTAGGTCCGAATTTTCCGCGCAACGTCACAAAGGAGTATTGACTTTCGGAAGGCCATAAATCCTAAACCGTAACTCGGATTAAGACGAGGCCTAAACGGAAAATCATCTACTCGAACCGAACTAACTGAAAATTGACTTTCCAATAGCCCAGGTGGTCTGATCAGATACGAAAAACAGTAGGTAAGTGCTCCGGTGGGGTTCTTGGTGCTTGATGCTCATCACGGTTCTCATCCTTGATGCTTGTAGCTTCAAGTGTACAACTCGTTGATGGTTTAGCATCACTTTTGACCAAGATTCACCATAAATACACAATATGTTAAGACCAAGTAAGAACACAACTCATTCATGAGTCTTAGATGGATGATGAACCAAGGTTACATCATATCCTTAGTCTTAACACAATTTCAATTCACAATAACAACTAAAGTTACAAACTTTACATTAATTCAACAAGTAATAGCACAATCTAAGTCAAATGAGGTGATGGAACCCTAAGCTAGAGAGCTTAGATCCATTTCACACAAGTTACAAGGTTGCAAAGCTAGAAAGCTTGAACCTTTAAGTGTTCTTGAAGATCTTGAAGCATAAAGCTTGGATCATTAAGATATATGAAGATAACAAACACAAGTTTAAATCTTTTTCACAAAACAACATGATCAAAGCAAAAAGAACTTAGATCTAACAAAAAGATATGAAGATTCAAGCTAGAAAGCTTGCATCTTGTTTGTTCTTGAAGATCTTGAAGCATAAAGCTTGGATCTTGAAGATGCATGAAGATTACAAACAAAAGTTTGAATCTTTATCATAAAATAGAAAGATTAAAGTATAAAAGAAGTAGATCTACAAAAGATATGAAGATTCAAGCTAAAAAGCTTGAATCTTCCATGTTCTTGAAAGATTCATGCTTGAATCAACAAGATATAAGTAAGATCAAAGCTAAAAGGAACTTTGATCTCCATAAAATGATGATGATGATCATGAATTTGAAAAGAAAAAGAAGAAGGAAAAGAAGACTTACAAGTAATGCTAGAAAGGAAAGAAAGAAAGAAAGAACAAGTGTGTGAAAAACCAAAATGATCAAGTGTGGAAATGAGGGACTAAAGGCTAGTATTTATAGGTATAATTTCACTTGGATTGATGACATGGCAAGGCCATTTGGCCGAAATTTTGAGGAGTGGAGGGGGAGACACCATGTTGCTTTATGGATCATGGTTGTCGAAAGTGTGTCCTTTTGCTAGAATCCCATGTGACAATTAGATAAACCTTATCCATTATGCTAGTATGACTCATAATTAATTAATTAATTATTTATTTATTATTATGGGTCACTAGTAATAATACTTGGGCTAATTAATCGGGTCACTAGCTAGAGTAGGGTGGGCTTGAGCCTAACAAGGTAGAAAGTTCAACAAGACTAACTATTGGGCTTTAGCAATTAAATAAATAAAATTAAGCATCCAACGGCCCAGGTAATTATTATTATAAAATAATAATTAATATTTCGCAGTCCAAAAGTTCCGGTTCCAACAAAAGTCAAACGTGCGCGCAATCCGCGGTTTATTCGTAACGGCAAGTAACACAAACGGTTATAAAGCATCCAATGGACAAATTAAGCATTCTACATACCTCAGGGCACGTTTTTAAGTATATATGAATATAAAACACGTGTGCCAAGGTTCCGGAGTAATAAAGTAACACAGTACGCACAAATACGCAGTTTCGCTAAAATACAAGGCATAAAAGCAAGTCGAAAAAGTCGGGTCGTTACAATTAATGCGACAGGTTATGAAATCAAAGGACAAATCCTACACATGGTAACTAATCAATGCCAATATAGTGGTACGCCAAAAGAAGATTCAAACGCACATCTTCGAACCTTTAATAGGATCTGTACTCTATTTAAAATCAGAGAAGTTGAGGATGAACAGATCTATCTCATGTTATTTCCCTGGACTTTAAAGGGAGAAGCCAAAGATTGGTTAGAATCGTTACCTGAAGGGGCGATTGATACATGGGACGTCTTAGTTGAAAAATTTCTTAAACAATTCTTTCCGGCATCCAAAGCCATGAGACTTCAAGGAGAAATTGTTACGTTCACACAAAAGCCAAATGAAACATTATATGAGGCGTGGACAAGATTTGAAAAGTTGTTGAGAGGATGTCCTCAACACGGTTTAGATACTTATCAAATAGTACAAATATTCTACCAAGGTGTCGATGTTGCTACACGAAAAGACATCGACATAACAGCTGGTGGTTCCATTATGAAGAAAACAGCAACTGAAGCTTACAAAATTATTGATAACACAGCATCCCACCCACATGAGTGGCAACAGGAAAAAGATATTTTTCGTTCATTTAAAGTGGCTAGAGCCGATTCTAGCCATGACTTTGATTCCGTTTCCGCAAAAATAGATGCTTTCGAGAGATGAATGGAAAAGATGAATAAAGATATTCATGCAATACGAATCAGTTGTGAGCAATGCGGTGGACCACACTTAACGAAAGATTGTAACATCAAGCAAACCATGGAACAACGAGAGAATGTCTCCTACATGAACCAAAGGCTGGGAAATAATTATCAGAATAATTATCAACCGCCAAGGCCAAACTTCAATCGAAATCAAAACATTCTTTACAATCCAAATGGGCCAAACAATAACTCGTACAACCAACAAGGTCCGAACAATCAACCAACTCAAAACAACACTTTCAATCAACAAAGACCTAGCTTGTATAAACCACCACAACAAACCGAAGAGAAAAAGCCAAATCTGGAAGAAATGATGGCAAAGTTAATGGAATCTCAAACACAATTTATTAAATCTCAAACCCAAACAAATGAGAGGTTTGATCAGTCATTAAGAACTCAACAAGCTTCCATTTTGAATCTAGAAAAATACTAGGTACTCTTGCTAGCATGATGAGCGAGAGGGAACAAGGAAAGCTACCGAGTAATACTGAAGTAAATCCTCGGAATGAGAATGTTAATATGGTATCAACGAATTCTGAAAAACCAACACCAGAAGATGGGAAGGTTTTAGATGTGAGTAACAATGAAGAAGTTACAACACCACCACCACCCGAGTATGTAAAGCCAGTGGTGGCACCATACAGACCACCCATCCCGTTTCCAAGAAAAGGAGTTGAGTATGAGCAAGTAATAGGTAATAAAGTTTATGATACCTTTGGAAAGAAGAAGAAGAATAAGAAAGTACAAGAAACAAAAACCGTAAAGATAAACCCGGTGAAGACAGTTCCACCAAAACCTCCACCCAGGGTGGGTGATCCGGGTGAATTTATTGTTCCTTGTCTACTTAGTGATTGTGTCATGTATGATGCACTAGCAGATTTAGGTGCGAGTGTGAGTGTTATGCCTCTTTCATTATATAAGAGATTAGGAGTAGGTGAGTTAAGTCCAACAGAGATGAGTGTTCGACTCTTTGATCAAACCATTAGGCACCCAGTTGGAATTGCTAACAACCTACCCGTTCAAGTGGGTAATTTAACTTTTTTAGTCGAATTTATTGTCATTGACATAGAAGAGGACTCAAACATTCCTCTAATTTTAGGTCGACCATTCTTAGCGTCCACCGGAGCGTTATTTGATGTAAGAGAGTGTAGAATGACACTTAGTAATGATGAAAAATCAATCACCTTTGTGAGTCGAAAGTCTAAATCTCCACCAACCAAAACTGTTGAACCGATAAAAACGATCGATGAGAAGCATATTGTTTTAACAACTCCAACGGTAGTGCTTAACAATAATAAAACGCCTAAGTGTAGGGAAAATGAAGTAAAACCTAATGATGACCTGATAACAAAGAACCTCGTTGTTGATACGAAATTAAATGACCCCGTTATTAATAGTTCAATGAAGAAACTTATTAAACGGATTCACGATTCTAGAACCAAGGGGAACTTTAAGTTATGTAACCAGTTAGTATCCAATCTATCGCCTAAAGAAAAGGCAAAACTAGTTGAATTTGTGGATATTACACAAGAATCCGACCAATGGCTTAAAGCAAAAGTCACAGATATGCAAGTTGATTATGGTCCAAGAGAAATTGACGATGAAGTTAATCACAATTTCGACACCACAGCTACCTAAGTGTGGGGAGATTCAGATGTTCTAAAAAGAAAATGCTGTCTAGAGTTAGTTGTTATGTTCTCGTGTAGTTCCGAGAATGGAATCCGATTGGTCTTTTCCACTAGCAGACACTAAAGAACTAGTTTTCTCCCCCCATTCTGAATTTATTTTTGTAGGTTTTGTATAAAATTAATATGTTTTTTTTTTAATTTAAGTTTTGTGTGAATTTAAAAATAAAATTTACTTTATTTCATTAAGTTTAAAAAAAATAATTTCTAAAATTCATCGTAAGTTGAAGACTAGGTCATGGAACCGAAATTGTTTTACCCGCGGGCGTGGCGACAAATTTTGTTATCATTATTTTTAATATTATTGATCTAAAGTATACCAAAAAAAAATTAAAAAAAACTCAAAAATCCTTACTTTTAAAACAATCGTTTTAAAAACGACAAATTTTAAATTTTGTCGAGGGACGGACTAGGTAAATATACCGAAACTACCTAAAGTAATAGGAAACAAAATTTTTAAAAAAAACCTTATTCAAATTGTTTTAATAAATAAAGGTTTTATAAAAAATATATATATATTTATATATGCATGTATATATATGTTTGTAGTTTATCTCATGTAAAAAAACAGAGTAAAACAGCGCACTTTCAAAGATTAAGTTCAGCAAAAGCTACTAATTTTGACGATAAGACGCAAAACATATGTGAAATTACAACAAAAGGAATGAACGATGAGGCGCGTCATCTATCATTCGACGAGCTTAGTAATTACAAACTCGATATTTTTAATCACTTTTCTACACTAATCACCCTCATTAATTTATAATTATAGTCTGATTTCATGCAAATGAGGGCATTGCATGATCTCAAGTGTGGGGAAGGGTTATAAATTCTCTCGGGTTTACACTTAGTTTATTTCCAAATTTTGTGAAAATTTGAAAAAATTTCAATAAAATGAATTCAAAATCATGTTTATACATATTTATGAACGATAAAACTAGGTTTTATTACCGAAATTATTGTTACCTCGGAGAGAACATAAATGGAGAAACAACCCAAAATGTTAGAATTCATTTAAAATGGAATAGATGAGAATAAAAAGGCAAAGAAAAAAAATAAATAAAAGCTAAGTGTGGGAAGAATTTACCAAGTTATTTTAAACACATATCACATATGTTTGTACAAGATTATTACAGGTACTTTTGTTTTGGATGATTTTAATCAGTTTTACCCTATTTACTATAATATATTTGAAAGAAAGATGGATCTACACGATGAATCAATTCCATCATTAAAAGGAAGTAAAGTCTTCCGAAAAAGACACGCGCTTCTTGATTTAGGTCAGGAAGTTGTCGTCCAGACCAGCTGTAGGTTGATGAAAAATCTAGAAAAGTCATCTCTAAAATCAGCAGGAAATCCACGGACCTCAGCATCAAACACGGTCGCCAAGTGGTCAGACTTATCCTAACCATGAGAGGATCTGTCTCGTAAAATGGGGAGGGCGCCGTGCAAATTAGCTTGATAAGACTAATGAATCAGACCCCCAGAAAAGGATAATCTCCTTAAAGATTAAAAATCAGCTTTTAAGACTTATATTACTCAATCCTTGAGATTGACCTTAAAGATTGAGAATTACAAACTCATGGAATTCGATGATATCTAAACTCGAGCTTGAACGAGAAAATATTTTGATCAAATTAAAACCAATTTGTTTTCTGAAAACCCATTTTCAATGCGTTCATTACCATTGAACGTAAAATCCTAAGAATTCACCGAAATTCATTAGGTCACCTGAACAAATCGGGTGTCAACCGTAAGAACGGTGGTTGCATAGCATGGTCGAAGACAGGACCTTGTGCCAGACCAAAAAACTATAGGGTGATCTTTACTAATTGCTCCTACAAAGGATAGTAATTGCATCCGACACGATATAGACCATAATCAAAAGCATGTCATTAGACATTGCCTTAACAGTTGCTTGTTCAACGCTTTCCTTTACAACCGGACGGTAGTTTACCGAAAGGTAATATACGGAGCAAGTATACTGGATGTGTGCTTTCCTAATACAAGGATTAGCAAGTGGGTGACACAAAACCATAAGTTTTGAGCTAAAATTTTCAAATCTGAAACCCACAAAACCCACAAACACATTTTGCAACACCGGTGAAGGGTTATTCCGGAAAACTTATCTAGGGTAAAATCTAGAATGAATTTTCAAAAGATGAAATGTTTTCATAAAGATCCAATTTCCTTAAAGGATCAAAATTTTTATAGTCATGTGGGACTGTAAACCACATCATTACTATCATTGTTCATACCGCCGTATCAAAATCACTGATGTATAAAGTGTGAGAATAAAAAAGTGATTCGAGTGAAGTGTGATTTTAATTTCAAGTTCTGTATTGCTTGAGGACAAGCAACGCTCAAGTGTGGGGATATTTGATAGTGCTCTAAATAAACATATATTTAGGCGCAATATCCTTCCAATATGTAAAGCTTTTAGTTGTAATTGTTCTATTTTTATGTAATATTCGTTTAAATAAATAAGTGCGAAGACAAAAGAAGAAAACGATGATTTGAAGAAGCAATTGACCAAAAAGCTCAAATGTACAAGATATAATTCAAGTGGTTCAATTTATTGATGAGAAACGTCCAAAATGATAAGAGTACAAGCCGCAAAATGCAAAGTACATGATATTAAATCGTACGAAAGGACGTTCGAAAATCCGGAACCGGGACCTGAGCTAACTATCAACGCGCGACGCAACGGAGCTAAAATTACAAATCAACTATGCACATAAATATAATATAATATATATATAATTATATAAAATTATATATATATTATATATATTAAATAAATATGTAGACAAGCTAGGAGCCAAAAAGTATGTGACCAGGAAATGACAGCCATGCGATCGCATGGCTAGAATGCATAAAATTCATGCGACCGCATGAGTTACTGTAGCAGGCCACATTCTATAAATTCAGCATGTTTCGGACGAATTTATCACATCTTTCTCTACTCTCTATCTCTCACGTAATATATATATATATATATATATATATATATATATATATATATATAGATATATATATATAATTTTAATTTTAATTTTAATTTAATAATAATAAGGGTATGTTAGCGAATGTTGTAAGTGTGTAAGTCAAAATTCTGTCCGTGTAACGCTACGCTATTATTAATCATTGTAAGTTATGTTCAACCTTTCTAAATTAATGTCTCGTAGCTAAGTTATTATTATGCTTATTTAAGCCAAAGTAATTATGATGTTGGGCTAAATATTAAAGACGGGGTAATTGGGCTTTGTACCATAATTGGGGTTTGGACAAAATAACGACACTTGTGGAAATTAGACTATGGGCTATTAATGGGCTTTATATTTGTTTAATTGAATGATAGTTCATTAATTTAATATAAAGATTTACAATTAGACGTACCTATAAATAACCATATACACTCGATCGGACACGATGGGTGGGATATTTATAAGTACTAATAATCGTTCATTTAACCGAATACGGGAATGGATTAATAGTTAATGGACTTATTAAAACAGGGGTGAATTACATACAAGGAAAATTGGTGTAATTATAGTTTAAGTCCCCAATTAGTTGGAATATTTGACTTCGGATATAAGGATAATTTGACGAGGACACTCGCACTTTATATTTGTGACTGATGGACTGTTATGGACAAAAACCAGATGGACATATTGAATAATCTAGGACAAAGGACAGTTAACCCATGGTAATAAACTAAAATCAACACGTCAAACATCATTATTACGGAAGTTTAAATAAGCATAATTCCTTTATTTCATATTTTTATCGCACTTTTATTTACGGTCATTTTATTTAATTGCACTTTTAATTATCGTATTTTTTTTATTATCGCAATTTTATTTATCGCATTTTAATTTATCGCACTTTAATTATTGTCATTTACTTTACGCTTTAAATTAAGTTATTTTTATTTTTAATATTTTACATTAGGTTTTAACCGCGACTAAAGTTTTAAAATCGATAAACCGGTCATTAAACAGTAAAAACCCCCTTTTATAATAATACTACTACTTATATATATATATATATATATATATATATATATATATATATATATATATATATATATTTATATATTTACAAATATAGTTTTAAAAATATAGCGTTAAACTTGGCTAGCTCCCTGTGGAACGAACCGGACTTACTAAAAACTACACTACTGTACGATTAGGTACACTGCCTATAAGTGTTGTAGCAAGGTTTAGGTATATCCACTCTATAAATAAATAAATAACTTGTGTAAAATTATATCGTATTTAATAGTATTTCGTAATAAAATTACAACTATTTCGTATACACCTCTACGCACATCAACAACCTTCATAATCTGCCCCACTCTCGGTAATTAATAATCAAACAGAGGCCATCAAAACCCTCACGGATAAGATGAAAACTCTTCTAAAACAACTAACAGAACTGAAGACGCAGCTACAACAAGTCAACCAGGCCCAGTCCTGTACTAAATGTACCAACCCGCCACTCATCGAAAAATACCAAGTTGAGTACGGGAACCATGACGGTTCAGTCTGTTATGTCCATTACCTTGCGTGTCAGCAAAACCCTAGATTTAATCAGCGATCCAGATGTAACCAGTTTCAAAGAAACAACCAACCTTTTCAACCGCGTTATAGATATCCACCTTATCCATAACCACAACCTCAGTTAACCTACGACCAACCACTCCCACTCACCGGACCTCCAGCTAAGGAAAACTAAACTCTCCAACCACTCAGATCAAAAAAGAAACCAACCTAACCCTCGTAACAGAGGATCAGTTAAGTCCATTATTTCAACGACAACAACGAGAACTGCATCTAGACAAGACTAGATAGAAATACTCATGAGAAATCAGTTGGCTTTGCTCAAAAGTCTAGAAACATGGCTCTGACAGTTATCTCAACGCCATGAAACCCGATCACAAGGAAGATTGCGTAGCAACACCATCCAAAATTCCCACATAAAAGAAGCAAAACAAATGGACTCCATTATCACGAAGGAAGAACTTACCCTCAAAGAAGGTCAGCTAGACTTAAGAAGAAGGTAACTGCTATGTAGAAATCACCTCAGACGAATCCAGTTTGTATACCTCATCCAAGAAGACTCAAGAACAGTCCAGAGAGACTTGACATATCTAACCTTTCTTAACACCATAGTGTATCACCCAATTGAGTAGTTATGATTATGTTTCGAATTCCTTTCCATCAATAGTGGTAAAATCTAAGGGTTTGTAGACAAACTAGAACCCTTTATTGTTCTTCATCTTCCTAATAGATCAATATACTAAGTTTGTATTATAGTGCGTTATATTTCAGTTTATCATTTAAACCAACCCTTACTTAAATATACCCAACAAATCCCTTAATTATCCACCATGCACTTCACTCACAATGTTTCTTAGAATGTACTTCTCATATAGAGTTTCCATAATGTACTATACTTACAGTGGTTCTATAGATTATAACCTTGAACATGCTCAAGTGGTCCTATAGTGAAAGGACCCGTCCTAATCTATCCGGACGATATCCATATCGATTATAAACAATTCACAACAGTTGATTACATCGCAAGGTACTTGACCTCTATATGATACATTTTACAAACATTGCATTCGTTTTTGAAAAGACAATCTTTCATTACATCGAAAGTTGACAACATGCATACCATTTCATAATAAATCTTACTATAATAGACTTAATAATAATCTTGATGAACTCAACAACTCGAATGCACAGTTTTTGAAATATGTTATGAATGACTCCAAGTAATATCTCTAAGATAAGCAAATGCACAGCGGAAGATTTCTTTCGTACCTGAGAATAAACATGCTTTAAAGGGTCAACCAAAAGGTTGGTGAGTTCATTAGTTTATCATAAATAATCATTTCATAATTTTAATAGACCACAAGATTTCATATTTCCATTTCTCATAAACATACGTCCCATACATAGAGACAAAAATATCATTCATATGGATTGAACACCTGGTAACCGACATTCACAATATGCATATAAGAATATCCCCATCATTCCGGGATCCTCCTTCGGACATGATATAAATTTCGAAGTACTAAAGCATCCTGTAATAACCCGACTTTTTCCGTTAGCTTTTCGTTGAAAACTTAACAACCATTACTTAAAATTTACAATTTTGTATGTATTTTTTTTAAATATACTATTATTAATATTTGTTAGATTTTTTTTTTTTTGAAAACACTACGGTTAGTGGAAACGAGAGAAATATATTTTAAGACAACAAAACGTATGATTATTAA
This sequence comes from Rutidosis leptorrhynchoides, assembly GCF_046630445.1. NCBI lineage: Eukaryota > Viridiplantae > Streptophyta > Magnoliopsida > Asterales > Asteraceae > Rutidosis > Rutidosis leptorrhynchoides. Next base: position 101,209,961 of record NC_092341.1, on the reverse strand, counting down.
TTTTAATAATTATTATGTTATATAATAATTGAGTTTTAAAAATCATTTTTATTAATTAGGATATTATTAAACTAAACCCGAGAAAATTAGTTTAAACATTCATGTTTTCAGTATCTAATTTAAAAATATAATAAATAAGTATTTTATGAAACACATTAACTAAGTATAACGTCAAGATTCTAAAAGGTTTTGAACATTATATAAATGTATTTTTTTAATACAAAATAAATCAATTAAGTAAATCATATTAAGGTAAAATACATTGGGTTTTAGATAACAGATAAGAATTTAATAGAACCCGTGACTATACAGTTAATAATCGTGACATCTATAATTATAATTGCAAATAGATATAATACCCGTGTTTACCAAATTATTACACCCTTGATATCTTATAAGTACCTGTGACTACTACAGTTTAAACCCGTGACTTCCCTTTTCTACTTATATTTCTGATCTAGATTCATTTCACCAAACACACACACATACGTATCTCTCTTATTCTCTTCTTAAGAACATCCATTACTATTCATCATCATCATCAATCTTTCATCCTCAAGAACACCTTCAAGAAATCGCTTGATCATAAAATTGTTTACATATTCGGATTCCTCTCTAAGAGCTCTACACATCCATACCAACAATTTCTTGATTAGAGTAAGTTTTAAAAACTCTAATTTTTGGGTTTTCATTTTTTATTCCATATTAGGGGAAATATAGTGTCTAGTGCTCAAGTCCTTGAATGTGTACAAATGAATTTGTGTTTAATTAATCATTTGAGTAGTTTTAGCGAAATCACATTTTTATATTTCATGCTACTGATATGAAAAACATATTTTCTGTAAATTATATGTATCAAGATGAAATCCTCTCAAAAAATTAATAACTTTAGGCTCAAGAATCGTTTGATTTCGTTTTGTGATGCTTCCGACGTGATTAATTGTAGTTTCAATATGTTATTGCATGAAATCCGAAATTTTTGAGATGTATGCTTTGTGATTGAGTTTGTGAACTGATAACCAAATGATAGGTTATTAAAAACTACACATTTTAGGCTTAAGAATCATCGAATTTCGTTAAGAATTGCTCTCGTTATGCTTATTTGAAGTTTTGACTTGTTTATGCTTAATCCGAATTTTCTGGGCAAAAAAAACTTTATGATTTGGAATGTGATTTGTTTACCATCTGTTAGATAATTAAAAATCACTCAAGTTAGGCTAGGATATCATGTAAAATGGATACGTATTGCTCATGTTATGTTTGCTCGAATATTGGTTACCCGTATTGGCTTAAAATGGTTTCGCATGCATTAGATTTGGTCTAACATGAAGTAATTATTTTAATGTTGAGCTTCTGATAAGTTATTAGATGAATTACTCTCAAAAATTAGTTAAATTTTCATTTGGATATTGCGTAAATTGGGCGAACGGGTCGAAAGTTAGGATTAAAATAAGGTACCCTTCGGGATTGGCTGAAAAAGTACGTTTTGACACGATTAACCAAGAGTAATTAAAAACCTGGGCTAATAGGATTGTAGATATCGAAAAGCTATTGAATTTAGACTCAAGAATCAGATCATTTTGATTTTTCTTGAACTCTATACAGTCGTTCAAAGTTTTGTACATTTTTATTATAGTGCTGTTAAAAACTGATTTGACCAACGTGTGCGTTTGCGGTTGCTGGGGCTGTTTCGGGACAGAACAGGTCATGGGAAAAATTTTGCAGGTTCTTCACTTAAAAACGCCGCATCTTCAATTGGGGGTAACTGATTTGGAGTTGCGATGATTTTTCTAAAAATCACAGAAGTTGCTACTGTAAATACGATTTTAAACGTGTGTTTTTGCAAATGTTTCGGTTTATAAAAATAATGACCAATGCTAGAGACTTGAGACTTTTTGTACGAACTTAATAAACTTATATTAACTATTTCATATAGTGTGGGGTGTTCTAAAGTAATAATTTTGTATAAGTATAAACCATGTAATTTAAACCGTCCCTTTGGACACTTGACCCATTTAAGCCAAAAAGTATCAAAATGAGTAACGGGAAACTTGGACACTTCCGATATATCAATTTAAGTAAGTTTGAAAATTTAAATTTTTTAAAAATGAGTTTTGGCATGTTTTGGTCAAAATGTGTATTTATGACTCATTTAGGTCATACGCGTCTACTTTAACCCATATGCGAAATTTTGAAAAACAAAGGTATGTAACACGTCTATAATATCATTTTAGATTTGTGACATGATTTTTACATGCTCAAGTATTATGGTTTAGAATTAGTACTATTTTAGTGAAAGTGTCAAAATGACTCTCGGGCTCACTTTGTAGGCTCGTAAATTGTAAATGATTAAGTTATGGTGAAAACTATGAATTGAGTCAGAAAGTAGATATGAGAAGCTTCAAAATGATATAAGATATGTATGATTTTGTCGAGTCTAAACTGGTTTAAAACGAGCATGAAAACAGGATGTTGGGGCTGACTTTTAGTTTTGGTAAAGTGTCAAAAATGACTCTTGGGTCTGCTTTGCGGACTCGTAGGTTGAAATCAATTAAGTATGGATAAAAACTATTAATTGGTATTGAAAGTATTTACGACAAACTTTAAAACGATATATTATATGTATGATTTTGTTGAGTCTAAACAGGTTTAAAACAAGCGACAAAATAGACAGTCGTTGGTGATTTTGACACCAGCATTTTAACAGCATTTTATGTTTCGGGAGACTGTTTTCACGAGGTCATAACTTTAAAACTGTAACTCTGTTTTTGTCAAATAAACTGTCTATAGAAAGGTGGGATGACACACTTTCCAATGGTCACGACCAAGGTATTATATCGAATTTGGTGGGACCCTAAATCAGCTACAAAATACTAAAAAATACATATATGTAAATAATATAAATTTTTCTAAGTAAAAATGAATAACTTAAGTTTGACCTATGTTTGACTATTTGACCAACTTGTGTAATTTTATGCGGTTGTTGACTTGTGTTAACCATGTTGACTGTGTTTGACTCGCGTTTGACTTACATTTGACTTACTTTGACTTGCGTTGACTTTTGTTGACTTTTGCTAAATTTTGCTAAATTTATGAGTCGGACTTGAGCAATAAGACTATACTTACCCTATGGACCAACCTAGCTTATTAGACACTTATTGACCAACATATGTTCTCTAGGTTGAGGTCTACGGTTACTTGCATTCCGATTTTCGGTCACATCTCTGTGATTTATTTCTGAAGTTGTCAGGTGAGTTTCATATGCTCCCTTTTTAATTGTTTTTACAATCTATATTTTTGGGCTGAGAATAAATACACTTTATTTTAAACGCAATGGATACAAGTACATACTAAATTCTACACTGAGTTTGAACCAAAAATCCCTTAGCTTTTGTAGCTAGTAACTGCCGGTTATAAGAACTGGTGGGCGCGAATAGTTGTATATGGATCCATAGGGCTTGACATCCCCGTCTGTTCCAGGTATAGAAACCCTAGCCTGAACTATAAAATAGACGTATGCTATTTGAGGTTAATACACATTGGATTGCGTGTATTGTACATGTTGGGTGCATGTATGTTAAAACAGGGGTACTTATTATAACGTTAAAGCTTAGTTACCATGGTGCTCAATTTCGTAGAATATTTTGATAAACGTTTCTGGATGAAACAACTGAAATCTTGTGATCCACCTTTATATATAGATTATGCGCAATATTAAAACTATGAACTCACCAACCTTTGTGTTGACACTTTTAGCATGTTTATTCTCAGGTCCCTAGAAGTCTTCCGCAGTTTGCTTATACGTTATACAAGCTATGTGCATGGAGTCATACATGCTTTATTAGGGAAAACTTTGCATTCACAAAATCATCACCATGTATCTTATTTTGACTACATTGTCAATGGATTTATTATTGTAAACTATTATTTACGGTGATTGTCTATATGTAGAAATCATCAGATGTCGAAAACCTTGGATTTAGATATTCATTTACGTGTGTCTTTTTAAAAGAATGCAATGTTTACAAAACGTATCATATAGAGGTCAATACCTAGCAATGAAACCAGTGAATAACGTACTGCGTCAATAGCGATTTTGACGGGTCGTTACAGGTGGTATCAGAGCGTTGGTTGTAGGGAATTAGGTGCATTAGTGTGTCTAACCTGAAATGTTTGGATACATTAGTGGTCTAGTCTACAACCGTGTCATTACACTTATATGTGATTATGTGCATATTTTGACATTAATATAATATTATTATTGCTATTGGTGAGAAAGTATTTCTCCTTTTGATTACAAGCCTTCTCCTTCTCAATTGAGTTCATTTTCAACACCCCGGTTATTGAAAAATAGGAAGTGTCATTCAGGACTTTCGAAATTCCCGACATTCCTACGTGAGTTATTATTTATATATTTTTATAGATATCATTTGTGTTATATTATGTGCTTATATGCTTCGATTTAGAAACTCCTGATATCTCGAATTGTAAATCGGAAGAAGTCTTATCCGACTCAGGAAGATTCTCAATAGTTCCAAAGACATTCTTACGTCCTTACCCTTTCAATATTACTAATTAAAATAAATATTATATTCTCGTACTATTTTTAGTACACCCCCTTTTGAAATCATTTTGATTTATAAATTCTGGAAAACGACACTTGTTTTATATCCATAAATATTTTAGAGTAATGTTGGAATGGAAGCATGAGTTAGTGTAATATAATGACGCCTAATCAAGGTGGTTATATTACGGTAAGTCATGCGGAAGTTCTAATGGAATGTGATGGTGGTAATACTTGATCAACCTTATCTGCACCACGTACCAAGTTACATGACTCCTTTATTTTCTCTGCTGACACCTGAATATAATGAGACTCTATAGGTGACATCATTTGAATCACACGTAATTTCCTTCAAATCTTTGTCATATCACACTTGCACTCCGAGCAGTTTATTCAAAGGTATTCGTATCAAAGGACTATGATCTCGTTTTACCTAACTTTCATACTTAACTACAAGATACTTGATCTTTCTACGTCAAGACGAACATTTCTATCCTCACATGTTTCCTAAACGCCGGTTAATCACACCAACCAAAATTTCGGGACGAAATTTTGGTTAAGGGGTAGGTAATGTAATAACCCGACTTTTTCCGTTAGCTTTTCGTTGAAAACATAACAACCATTACTTAAAATTTACAATTTTGTGTGTATTTTTTTATAAATATACTATTATTAATATTTGTTAGATTTTTTTTTTTTAAACACTACGGTTAGTGGAAACGAGAGAAATATATTTTAAGACAACAAAACGTATGATTATTAATTTTAATAATTATTATGTTATATAATAATTGAGTTTTAAAAATCATTTTTATTAATTAGGATATTCTTAAACTAAACCCGAGAAAATTAGTTTAAACATTCATGTTTTCAGTATCTAATTTAAAAATATAATAAATAAGTATTTTATGAAACACATTAACTAAGTATAACGTCAAGATTCTAAAAGGTTTTGAACAATATATAAATGTATTTTTTAATACAAAATAAATCAATTAAGTAAATCATATTAAGGTAAAATACATTGGGTTTTAGATAACAGATAAGAATTTAATAGAACCCGTGACTATACAGTTAATAATCGTGACATCTATAATTATAATTGCAAATAGATATAATACCCGTGTTTACCAAATTATTACACCCTTGATATCTTATAAGTACCTGTGACTACTACAGTTTAAACCCTTGACTTCCCTTTTCTACTTATATTTCTGATCTAGATTCATTTCACCAAACACACACACATACGTATCTCGTTTATCCTCTTCTTAAGAACATCCATTACTATTCATCATCATCATCAATCTTTCATCCTCAAGAACACCTTCAAGAAATCGCTTGATCATAAAATTGTTTACATATTCGGATTTCTCTCTAAGAGCTCTACACATCCATACCAACAATTTCTTGATTAGAGTAAATTTTAAAAACTCTAATTTTTGGGTTTTCATTTTTTATTCCATATTAGGGGAAATATAGTGTCTAGTGCTCAAGTCCTTGAATGTGTACAAATGAATTTGTGTTTAATTGATCATTTGAGTAGTTTTAACGAAATCACGTTTTTATATTTCATGCTACTGATATGAAAGACATATTTTCTGTAAATTATATGTATCAAGACGAAATCCTCTCGAAAAATTAATAACTTTAGGCTCAAGAATCGTTTGATTTCGTTTTGTGATGCTTCCGACATGATTAATTGTAGTTTCAATATGTTATTGCATGAAATCCAAAATTTCTGAGATGTATGCTTTGTGATTGAGTTTGTGAACTGATAACCAAATGATAGGTTATTAAAAACTACACATTTTAGGCTTAAGAATCATCGAATTTCGTTAAGAATTGCTCTCGTTATGCTTATTTGAAGTTTTGACTTGTTTATGCTTAATCCGAATTTTCTGGGCAAAAAAACTTTATGATTTGGAATGTGATTTGTTTACCATCTGTTAGATAATTAAAAATCACTCAAGTTAGGCTAGGATATCATGTAAAATGGATACGTATTGCTCATGTTATGTTTGCTCGAATATTGGTTACCCGTATTGGCTTAAAATGGTTTCGCATGCATTAGATTTGGTCTAACATGAAGTAATTATTTTAATGTTGAGCTTCTGATAAGTTATTAGATGAATTACTCTCGAAAATTAGTTAAATATTCATTAGGATATTGCGTAAATTGGGCGAACGGGTCGAAAGTTAGGATTAAAATAAGGTACCCTTCGGGATTGGCTGAAAAAGTACATTTTGACATGATTAACGAAGAGTAATTAAAAACCTAGGCTAATAGGATTGTAGATATCGAAAAGCTATTGAATTTAGACTCAAGAATCGGATCATTTTGATTTTTCTTGAACTCTATACAGTCGTTCAAAGTTTTGTACATTTTTATTATAGTGCTGTTAAAAACTGATTTGACCAACGTGTGCGTTTGCGGTTGCTGGGGCTGTTTCGGGACAGAACAGGTCATGGGAAAAATTTTGTAGGTTCTTCACTTAAAAACGCCGCATCTTCAATTGGGGGTGACTGATTTGGAGTTGCGATGATTTTTCTAAAAATCACAGAAGTTGCTGCTGTAAATACGATTTTAAACGTTTGTTTTTGCAAATGTTTCGGTTTATAAAAATAATGACCAATGCTAGAGACTTGAGACTTTTTGTACGAACTTAATACACTTATATTAACTATTTCATATAGTGTGGGGTGTTCTAAAGTGATAATTTTGTATAAGTATAAACCATGTAATTTAAACCGTCCGTTTGGACAGTTGACCCATTTAAGCCAAAAAAGTATCAAAATGAGTAACGGGCAACTTGGACACGTCCGATATATCAATTTAAGTAAGTTTGAATATTGTAATGTTTTAAAAATGAGCTTTGGCATGTTTTGGTCAAAATGGGTATTTATGACTCATTTAGGTCATACGCGTCTACTTTGACCCATATGCGAAATTTTGAAAAACAAAGGTATGTAACACGTCTATAATATCATTTTGGATTTGTGACATGATTTTTACATGCTCAAGTATTATGGTTTAGAATTAGTACTATTTTAGTGAAAGTATCAAAATGACTCTCGGGTTCACTTTGTAGGCTCGTAAATTGTAAATGATTAAGTTATGGTGAAAACTATGAATTGAGTCAGAAAGTAGATATGAGAAGCTTCAAAATGATATAAGATATGTATGATTTTGTCGATTCTAAACTGGTTTAAAACGAGCATGAAAACAGGATGTTGGGGCTGACTTTTAGTTTTGGTAAAGTGTCAAAAATGACTCTTGGGTCTGCTTTGCGGACTCGTAGGTTGAAATCAATTAAGTATGGATAAAAAATATTAATTGGTATTGAAAGTATTTACGACAAGCTTTAAAACGATATATTATATGTATGATTTTGTTGAGTCTAAACAGGTTTAAAACAAGCGACAAAATGGACAGTCGTTGGTGATTTTGACACCAGCATTTTAACAGCATTTTATGTTTCGGGAGACTGTTTTCACGAGGTCATAACTTTAAAACTGTAACTCTGTTTTTGTCAAATAAACTGTCTATAGAAAGGTGGGATGACACACTTTCCAATGGTCACGACCAAGGTATTATATCGAATTTGGTGGGACCCTAAATCAGCTACAAAATACTAAAAAATACATATATGTAAATAATATAAATTTTTCTAAGTAAAAATGAATAACTTAAGTTTGACCTATGTTTGACTATTTGACCAACTTGTGTAATTTTATGCGGTTGTTGACTTGTGTTAACCATGTTGACTGTGTTTGACTCGCGTTTGACTTACATTTGACTTACTTTGACTTGCGTTGACTTTTGTTGACTTTTGCTAAATTTTGCTAAATTTATGAGTCGGACTTGAGCAATAAGACTATACTTACCCTATGGACCAACCTAGCTTATTAGACACTTATTGACCAACATATGTTCTCTAGGTTGAGGTCTACGGTTACTTGCATTCCGATTTTCGGTCGCATCTCTATGATTTATTTCTGAAGTTGTCAGGTGAGTTTCATATGCTCCCTTTTTAATTGTTTTTACAATCTATATTTTTGGGCTGAGAATAAATACACTTTATTTTAAACGCAATGGATAAAAGTACATACTAAATTCTACACTGAGTTTGAACCAAAAATCCCTTAGCTTTTGTAGCTAGTAACTGCCGGTTATAAGAACTGGCGGGCGCGAATAGTTGTATATGGATCCATAGGGCTTGACATCCCTGTCTGTTCCAGGTATAGAAACCCTAGCCTGAACTATAAAATAGACGTATGCTATTTGAGGTTAGTACACATTGGATTGTGTGTATTGTACATGTTGGTTGCATGTATGTTAAAACAGGGGTACTTATTATAACGTTAAAGCTTAGTTACCAGGGTGCTCAATTTCGTAGAATATTTTGATAAACGTTTCTGGATGAAACAACTGAAATCTTGTGATCCACCTTTATATACAGATTATGTGCAATATTAAAACTATGAACTCACCAACCTTTGTGTTGACACTTTTAGCATGTTTATTCTTAGGTCCCTAGAAGTCTTTCGCAGTTTGCTTATACGTTATACAAGCTATGTGCATGGAGTCATACATGATTTATTAGAGAAAACTTTGCATTCACAAAATCATCACCATGTATCTTATTTTGACTACAATGTCAATGGATTTATTATTGTAAACTATTATTTACGGTGATTGTCTATATGTAGAAATCATCAGATGTCGAAAACCTTGGATTTAGATATTCATTTATGTGTGTCTTTTTAAAAGAATGCAATGTTTACAAAACGTATCATCTTTAGAGGTCAATACCTAGCAATGAAACCAGTGAATAACGTACTGCGTCAATAGCGATTTTGACGGGTCGTTACACATCCGGTACTTTGAATGGGGCTTGTTGGGCCCGATAGATCTATCTTTAGAGTTCGCGTCAATTAGGGTGTCTGTTCCCTAATTCTTAGATTACCAGACTAAAAAGGGGCATATTCGATTTAATAATCCAGCCATAGAATGTAGTTTTATTTACTTGTGTCTATTTCGTAAAACAGTTATAAAAAGTTGCGCATGTATTCTCAGCCCAAAAATATAAAGGGTAAAAAGGCAAATGAAACTCACCTAATGTATTTTGTAGTAAAAATACATATGACTATATTGAACAATGCAGGGTTGGCCTCGAATTCACGAACCTATATCATTTGTATATTTATTAATATACATAGTTGTAGTCGAATAAATATATATATAAATTTATTAATTATATCCTCTTTATATTAACAATATATATATATATATATATATATATATATATATATATATATATATATATATATATATATATATATATATATATATATATATATATATATGTTTCATATATTCATTTTGTACATAAAAAAATATATTAAATTTTGTTATGTTATATGTATTAAATATATATACATATCAATATCATTTGTTGATTTAATTAGTATTTTAAGGTAATATTTTAAGTGATAACAATAATAATAATGATAGTACTAATATTAATAATAATGATAGTAGTATTAATAATTCTATGAATGATAATATTAACGATAGTTTTTATAACAAATCTCATGATAATAATAGTAGTTTTTAATAAAATGCATAATCTAAAATAATAGTAATGAAAATATTATTTGTTGATAATAATACTTAATTCTTTAAAATAATAATAATTATAAGAATATCTATTTTACTACTAATGTTAATTAATAATGATAATAAGTTTAATAATACTACTGATACTTTCATTTTTATAATAATAATAATAATAATAATAACAACAATTAACAATAACTCTTAATAATAATAAATTTTAATAATACTTATTAATAATAAAAATGATGATATTCGTATTATTTGTTATACAATACTTACAATGATAATAATTTTAATAATTATAATAACATTAATAATAATAAAATACTAATAATAAAAATTAGATTAATATAATATAATAGTAATAATATTAATATTAATTATATTTATAATTATATTTATATTTATATTATACCTAAATAAGGGAAATTGAAGTGTCGGCACAAAATAGATCCAAGAATCAGAATCAAATTGCAGAAGAAGATCACGGTTTCCTGGCCTTCGTTTCTTTAGTCGATCAAGCAACATTCATTGAAATTTAAGCGGCCATCGATGCATCATCATTAACGTTTCATCATCATCATAATTCTTCATCATAACCGAATCAGAGAACGAATCAGAGAAGTAACCAGGGTTAGAGACCGAATAATAACAATCAACATCGTAAGTCAATCCATGACTTCGAGCAGCAGAGAAAGAGATGATCCAGGTGGTGATGGGATTCGTTGATCAGGAAATCAATTTCAGGTAATAATTCCGATTATGATTATGGTTATGTTTTTTTTTTATAATGAGGAACAAGAATAGCATAAGCTCACTATAATTTGGTATCGTCGATCTTCAATTAACAGTAACAACAAGGAGTAATTGAATAGTGGAGTTAGCAGGTTGTTCTCAGCTGTGACAGGTATGTATTCAACTTTATGGGTTTCGATGGTAATTGAGGGTAGAAGAACCCTAATAGTAGAAACAGTAACATAAATTTGATGATGATAATTTGACCATTGGGTGGGAAGCATAAAAAGTAGTGGTGGTTTGGGTCTAATCCTTGTAATATCAAGATAAGGGCTGCTGCAACTAAATCAAAGGTATGTGTTATAATTAAATCTTTGTCTAAGATTGCTTTCATATTAAGATCTTTGGTAACGTTCTTAATTGAAAATTATGTGAAAGAGGTTGGTGTTGAGACGATTGCAAGCTCATATTCTTCGTTGGTGTCCAACAAGGAGATTGATGAATTTAATGACTGTTGTAACAAGGTGAATGATCATCATGATAATTTAATTAAGTTACATTTGAATCTTTCATAGAATGATGATGTTGTTCAATCACTTTTCTGGTAATTATTAAATTTGATATACAGAAATGGAAGCAGCTTTGATAGCAGACTTGTAGTAACAAAGGTGGGTTTCGATGGTACCATGGAATAGAAGACAGAAGTGATTGAAGAATGAGGAAAGAAGAAAGACTAGTAGCAACAGTGATCCAGGAACAAGTGCAGCATCAGAGAATAGTTTGGGTTGATGGCTGCAAGCAGGAATGACTGGACAGAAGTAGTAGTTTCAGCAGCAAGGTGTGGCGATGATTGGTTTAGCTTGATCAAAGAATACAGGTACCATGATCTTGGTGTTGTATTTTACTAACGGAACATAACATTTTTATAGTTTAAATTTTGATAATATGGTTGTGAAGGTGGTCGACGATTTATGTGAAAGTGGTTTGAGTAGTTGTAACAAGGATGGTCATGGTGGATGGTGTAGTTCGATTAAAACAGGAAACGAAAAAAAAAGGCAGCAGCACAAAAGGAAGTGGGGTTATATTGATGGTTAAGTTCTTGCATATAAGTGTACAAGATTTAAAACGCAAAGTACAAGATATTATATTGTACGCAAGGATGTTCGAAAATCCGAAACCGGGACCAGAGTCAACTCTCAACGCTCGACGTAACAGGACTAAAAATTACAAGTTAACTATGTATATAAATATAATATAATATATAATTAATTATATTAATTATATTTATATTATATTTATAAAATAAATCGTCGGCAAACAAAGAGCCAAATGTGGGTGAGGTGTAAAAACAAACTCCGCGACTCGCGGAGTTTGAAGGCAAAAGTTGCCGCGAGTCGCGGAGTACCCCTGAACTCAATTCCCTATAAAGCCAACCGAATTCTGATCATTTTCAATATCCAAATTCAATCTCTCTCTATATATGTATACGTAAATATATTTATATTTATATTTTAATTTTAATTTTAATTATAATTCTAATAATAAGGGTATGTTAGCGAATGTTGTAAGGGTGTAAGTCGAAATTCTGTCCATGTAACGCTACGCTATTTTTAATCATTGTAAGTTATGTTCAACCTTTTTAATTTAATGTCTCGTAGCTAAGTTATTATTATGCTTATTTAATCCGAAGTAATCATGATGTTGGGCTAATTACTAAAATTGGGTAATTGGGCTTTGTACCATAATTGGGGTTTGGACAAAAGAACGACACTTGTGGAAATTGGACTATGGGCTATTAATGGACTTTATATTTGTTTAACTAAATGATAGTTTGTTAATGTTAATATAAAGATTTACAATTGGGCGTCCCTATAAATTACCATATACACTCGATCGGACACGATGGGCGGGGTATTTATATGTACGAATAATCGTTCATTTAACCGGACACGGGAATGGATTATTAGCCACTAGAATAATTAAAACAGGGGTGAAATTATGTACAAGGACACTTGGTATAATTGATAACAAAATATTAAAACCTTGGGTTACACTCAGTCGACATCCTGGTGTAATTATTAAACAAAGTATTAAAATCTTGTTACAGTTTAAGTCCCCAATTAGTTGGAATATTTAACTTCGGGTATAAGGATAATTTGACGAGGACACTCGCACTTTATATTTATGACTGATGGACTGTTATGGACAAAAACCAGATGGACATATTAAATAATCTAGGACAAAGGACAATTAACCCATGGGCATAAAATTAAAATCAACACGTCAAACATCATGGTTACTGAAGTTTAAATAAGCATAATTCTTTTATTTCATATTTAATTTCCTTTATTTTATATTTAATTGCACTTCTAATTATCGCATTTTTATTGTTATTATATTTAATTGCACTTTTAATTATCGTACTTTTTAATTATCGCAAGTTTATTTTATCGCACTTTTATTATTCACAATTTCATTATCGTTATTTACTTTACGCTTTAAATTAAGTCTTGTATTTATTATTTTACATTTGGTTTTAACTGCGACTAAAGTTTTAAAATCGACAAACCGGTTATTAAACGGTAAAAACCCCCCTTTATAATAATAATATTACTTATATATATATTTGTATTTTTATAAAAGTAAACTAATATAGCGTTAAGCTTTGTTTAAAGATTTTCCCTGTGGAACGAACCGGACTTACTAAAAACTACACTATTGTACGATTAGGTACACTGCCTATAAGTGTTGTAGCAAGGTTTAAGTATATCCATTCTCTAAATAAATAAATATCTTGTGTAAAATTGTATCGTATTTAATAGTATTTTCTTGTAGAAATTAATAGTACTTTATACCCCTTAGCTTTAACTATCAAGTATATATATATATACTTGTAATGTAATAAAAAAAATTTTAAAGATGGTAAGAGAACACCGTGACTATTTTATCAATCATGCATACCGTAATTCAATCATTCAATCAATTTATTTTAGTCATCTTTGATTTCTTGTGTAATAGTGTAGTTGTTTTGAGTGGGGTTTCTTTGATTGAATCCAAAACAGAAAAAGAATATTAAAATATGATGGGGAGATGATTGATGCGTATACATATTATATTGAACTAATATGACACTAGCACATTTATGAATTTAATAATAACAAGTGCGTGCATGTTAGTTGGGTTTATTTTGTTTTGGTTGTGATTGTATTGTCGACTACATTGTCCACTAGCTACCGACACATTAACCTATTATGGCCAATGTTAAATTATAATCTATCATTACTTCTTTACAAATATACATATACATTAACATTTAAAAGTTATGCGGAGTATTATAGAATATGCAAATATCACAACCCTTTAATAATTTATATTTACATCATTCTTGTCATAGCGTAAAAAGGATTTAGTTTAATATTCATTTTCATAGTGTAACAAAATTCACTTTAATGTGAGTCCAAAAGGAAAAACTGACTTGTACTTTTACGACACAAGTTAACCATATTGAATGAAATAAAATTTTTCAAGTTATCCTTTATATATCTATATGTACATATGCATATCTATTTATATCTATTTACAAATAATCGTGTCGTGAGTTGTCGGAAAATAGTCAGAGGTCAAATGAATTTATAAAAATAGTTCAAAGATTTTGAGACTCAACGTTACAGACTTTGTTTATCGTGTCAAAATCATATCAAGATTAGGTTTAAATTTGATCACAAATTTCCGGGTCATCACAGTACCTACCCGTTAAAGAAATTTCGTCCCGAAATTTGAGTGAGGTGGTCATGGCTTACCATAAAAATGTTTTCATGACCAATATGAGTTGATAACTAGAGGTTTGTCATCATTGAATAATAATGATAAAATAATTTAGACTACTTGAAGCGTATGAGTGAAGCTATCGCAAAAGACCGCGATGAAGAAATGGAGATTCTCCATAATTTTTGACGTAGTTGTGACTAAATTTAGAAGATATGGTGCGTCATAGCTTTTGATGTAGAGGGTTGAATTCCAGAATTCAAGGGATTAAAGAAAATCTTCAAAATCTATAAGATTTGATTTTTCGGCGAATAAGGAAATTAAGATCTCTATAATTAAATACGGTGGTCTGTCTCTATTACTCTGTCTGATATTACCCTTATAAATCAAACTCTTCCGTTCCATTATTCTCACCATTCCTATACTTTCTTTCTTAGTCCATACATCCAAAAGATTGTGAAATGCTTAATCCCGTTCTAATCCTTGATGTTTTCTTAATTATCATTTCTGTCATCCTTCTTTTCAATCTTCCACCAGAAGAATCTGTTTACTCCTACTATTACCTTGGGGTAATACTATTCTTAATTATACCATGTCTTTATATTGTTATTCGTATTAATATCCACGGTTTGTAACCTCCGTGTTGTTATTGGGCTTTATATTTTCTCTTATATTTCAAAGCTCTATGCTTTTGTTTTCTCTTCCCGACTTCAAGTCAAGCGAATAATGGTTCAGAATTCATAGATATAGAATTTCGAATGATTATAATGTTCTAAGCAGGAAGGAACGTGATAGCACGATTTGATTTTTAAATTTATCAACATCACGGAAGATAGAACTATCAAGAATACATTTTCTTGATTTGTTCAGAAGTTAAGTAGAATGACAGAGTTATGTAACATGGCACATGATGACGTTAGGGTCTGTGAATCATCACGTTCCATTAGAAACTCATCATGACTTACTGTAATATAATCACGTTGATCAAGTGTCATTATATTATACTAACTCATGCTTCAGTTCCTAACATTACTTCAATAACATTCATATTTTAAGCTCGAAAGTTTACAGAATATAGAAACTAACAGTTTCTATATGATGTAACACTGATAGCAATAATAGATTAATGATTCAGATAAGAATAGTTATAAAATATCTCCAGAAATATGGAGGATATTTATAATGAAAGATACGATAATATCTCGGAATATCTAAGATCAGAGGATGATAGAAACTATTGTCTGCAAGGGTTTAGAGTAAGGAGCAAGATATTCACTACAGACTTTAGCAGACATTGAATCATTTGGATTCTTTGAAGTCAAACTTATTCTTTGTGATTTGTCCACGTCTTTCTTCATAGTTTCGCATAATTTGCTTTTCGGTAAAAAAAATTTCTATTGAATGTTTCCAATATAATGATACACAGGAAACACGAAGAGGTATATAATTTCGAACGAGAATATTTATGAAAATATCCTCAGAAATATCGAAGATATTGATGTTGATATTTTGGAATTTCTAAGTTCGATGGTTGATGAAGAAAGATTTTTCGCAAGATTTTTTTAACATGACTTTGGAGCAAGATATTCTCTAACGATTTCATCGGATCCAGAATTACCTGGATTCTTTGAATATAGGGTTTGGTCCTCGTATTTGTCCTTGGTCTCCTTCATGGTTAGCTCAATCCATTTTCCAGTTCCAACTTTTCTGAGGTTTTCCAACATACTATTCTTTATCATCAAACTTTTGATGATTATGGTCGTTTACGGTTGTCTATGGTTTCTGCTGCTTCATTCAGCTTTTTCAACATTCAGAGTATTGATTTGTGACTGAGTGCTTTTCAGAATTTCAAAAGGAGAGATCATAATTCTAAGAGATGAATGTCATACATATAACTGTTGATGTAGATATGCTGTGAGTTTTCAAAGTGCTGATTTGCTGATTCCTGGTAATTGGTATGGCAGTTCTCGTTACAAGATGCGGATGAGTATATGATAGGGTTTTAATGAATAAATATAATGATTTGTCAGAGAGATTTAAGACAAGAAGTAACGAGGTTGCTGGTATGTCTGCTGGTAATATGGTGGAATATAAAAAAATTCTCTGGTATCAAAAGGGTAATCGTATATATCAGGATTATAGTAAGGCAACTTCGAATGAAAAGTCGAAGTTGACCTGCTGGAGCTGTGACAGAATTGACTAATTTGCAAAAGGAACTGCAAAGTTATTTTCGATAATAACAACGCCAAAGGAACTAGCACAGATACATGTTATACGTTTACTCAGTTTCCAAGAGTTGTTCTGGTGCATATCTATATGCATCAATCTTTTCTTCTGTTGATGAAGTACGGTTGTTTATCCTCTCGATTGAGGTGTTTTTCAAGAATTAGGAAAGGTTTGAACGTGAATTGTAATTGTCAAGATACAATTGAGGTTCAAGAGGAAATCAAGTGGCAAACTTGAAGAATTGTTTAGTTTCATATGTTATAGTCAATATTTTAATTCATTTTAATTGTCCAATGTTTCTAGTTCACAGTTGATAGTCTACAGTTAGCAATTCAATAATTCATATATAGTCTAATTTATAATATTCGAATTAATTAATACTTATCGTGACCCGTGTACATGTCTCAGACTCGATCACAACTCAAAGTATATATATTATTATAGAATCAACCTCAACCATGTATAGAGAACTCGATCATTACTGTATATAGAGTGTCTATGGTGATTCCAAATAATATATATAGATGCGTCGGTATGATATGTCAAAACCTTGTATACGTGTCCCGATATTTAAAGTGCGTAAAATAAATAACAGAAATTGAATGACAATAAATTTAATGCGTAAAGTAAATAACAGAAATTATATGACGATAAATAAAATTGAGAGAATGTAAATTGCGATAATTAAATTGCGATAAATAAAGTGTAATCAGTTAGCTAGGAACAGTTAGCTGGGAACAGTTAGCGTGGATTCTTAACCAAATTCCTCATAGTTAATTTGTTTGTCTCTAATAAATTTTTATTTTGTCAAATGTTTTCTTCATTATGCCACTTGTTGGATTCTGATAGGTCAAAAATCCAAATGTAAAATTGGGTGAAAATGGTCATTCTGTGATGAACGGATTCATATATCTGTGGATGTAGGTAAGATAGTAAATGACTGTTGAATCAGCTTCGAAGAATGTACAGTGTAACTTATTACTGTGAAATCTGAATACTCCTCGGGTATTACCTACCCGTTAAAATTTTTCACAATTAACACCTTGTACAAAAGAATTTTTAATTGCCATCTTTATGAAACATATATACATATATATTTTCTTCAGATGTAATCATGGATTCATTGAGTTAATATGATCTTAAACCCATTTGGTTTACCGTTAGAACTAGAATACATAATCTCTAAAACATTAAAGATTACATAATCGCATGTCGAACAAAGATAAATGATACAGAACGTCATGTAGAACGATGATTATGCTCGAGGTATAGGATGAGATGTTGAGGCATGGATTGTTGATGGTACTGGTGCTGTTACTGTTGGTACTGTTGGTGCCGGTGATGTTGCTGAAGCTGGTACATTTTGTACCATATTCTCCAGATTGATTACTCGAGCGCGAAGTTTGTTGAGTTCTCCTATTATTCCAAAATGATTGTCGGTCAGAACGAGTGGATGAATAAGGTTTAGAATTTTTTTTTTTTTTGATAGTATATAATTGTGACGAGCTACCCTGGAAATGAGGCTGAAAATGGTGTTTCAGATAGGTTCGCCGGTAAGCGCTTCAGGTTCATTATCAAGAGGTGAATTCGGTTGATGGAAGGGATTGCCTTCTTCGCGTCTCCATTAATTAAGTCGACTACGAATGCATTAGATGAATTGGGGATAGTTGATTGATTGATTCATTCTGGTGACACCGCTTTCGGAGCTTAGGTGAATATCCATGTCGGAATAGCTGTCGGAATAGCTATCGAAATTTGAGGGATTCATCTCGTACAATCAGATGAAGGATTTTCGATAAGAATTAGATTATAGGATGTAGATTATTACTCTGCAATACATAATTTACATATGCATATATAATACTAAAATTCCATAAGTTACGGAGGAATCTTCGGAATATGTCAGGCAAAGTTACAGTAACAGATACTCTAAGATATGAATTTTTGTCTATACACTATTCATGCAGTCAATGCAGTAAAACGTGTCTAGACTAAGAATGATAAGCAAGTGATTCTCTAAGAATGATAAGCAGATAATTTTTGACACGAAATGATAAGCAAAACTATTGACATGCAGACACGGTCGAAGTCCAGACTCACTAATGCATCTTAACGACTTATCATTTTGACACACTAATGCAAGACCTGGTTCGCTAAGACCACCGCTCTGATACCAACTGAAAGGACCCGTCCTAATCCATCCGGACGATATCCATATCGATTATAAACGATTCACAATAGTTGATTACATTGCGAGGTACTTGACCTCTATATGATACATTTTACAAACATTGCATTCGTTTTTGAAAAGACAATCTTTCATTACATCGAAAGTTGACAACATGCATACCATTTCGTAATAAATCTTACTATAATAGACTTAATAATAATCTTGATGAACTCAACAACTCGAATGCAACGTCTTTTGAAATATGTTATGAATGACTCCAAGTAATATCTCTAAGATAAGCAAATGCACAGCGGAAGATTTCTTTCGTACTTGAGAATAAACATGCTTTAAAGGGTCAACCAAAAGGTTGGTGAGTTCATTAGTTTATCATAAATAATCATTTCATAATTTTAATAGACCACAAGATTTCATATTTCCATTTCTCATAAACATACGTCCCATACATAGAGACAAAAATATCATTCATATGGATTGAACACCTGGTAACCGACATTCACAATATGCATATAAGAATATCCCCATCATTCCGGGATCCTCCTTCGGACATGATATAAATTTCGAAGTACTAAAGCATCCGGTACTTTGGATGGGGCTTGTTGGGCCCGATAGATCTATCTTTAGAGTTCGCGTCAATTAGGGTGTCTGTTCCCTAATTCTTAGATTACCAGACTAAAAAGGGGCATATTCGATTTAATAATCCAGCCATAGAATGTAGTTTTATTTACTTGTTTCTGTTTCGTAAAACAGTTATAAAAAGTTGCGCATGTATTCTCAGCCCAAAAATATAAAGGGTAAAAAGGCAAATGAAACTCACCTAATGTATTTTGTAGTAAAAATACATATGACTATATTGAACAATGCAGGGTTGGCCTCGGATTCATGAACCTATATCATTTGTATATTTATTAATATACATAGTTGTAGTCGAATAAATATATATATAAATTTATTAATTATATCCTCTTTATATTAATAATATATATATATATATATATATATATATATATATATATATATATATATATATATATATATATATATATATATATATATTCATATATTCATTTTGTACATAAAAAAATATATTAAATTTTGTTATGTTATATGTATTAAATATATATACATATCAATATCATTTGTTGGTTTAATTAGTATTTTAAGATAATATTTTAAGTGATAACAATAATAATAATAATGATAGTACTAATATTAATAATAATGATAGTAGTATTAATAATTCTATGAATGATAATATTAACGATAGTTTTTATAACAAATCTCATGATAATAATAGTAGTTTTTAATAAAATGCACAATCTAAAATAATAGTAATGAAAATATTATTTGTTGATAATAATACTTAATTCTTTAAAATAATAATAATTATAAGAATATCTATTTTACTACTAATGTTAATTAATAATGATAATAAGTTTAATAATACTACTAATACTTTCATTTTTATAATAATAATAATAATAATAACAACAACAATTAACAATAACTCTTTATAATAATAAATCTTAATAATACTTATTAATAATAAAAATGATGATATTCGTATTATTTGTTATACAATACTTACAATGATAATAATTTTAATAATTATAATAACATTAGTAATAATAAAATACTAATAATAAAAATCAGATTAATATACTATAATAGTAATAATATTAATATTAATTATATTTATATTTATATTATACCTAAATAAGGGAAATTGAAGTGTCGGTACAAAATAGATCCAAGAAGCAGAATCAAATTGCAGAAGAAGATCACGGTTTCCTGGCCTTCGTTTCTTTAATCGATCAAGCAACATTCATTGAAATTTAAGCGGCCATCGATGCATCATCATTAACGTTTCATCATCATCATAATTCTTCATCATAACCGAATCAGAGAACGAATCAGAGAAGTAACCAGGGTTAGAGACCGAATAATTACAATCAACATCGTAAGTCAATCCATGACTTCGAGCAGCAGAGAAAGAGATGATCCAGGTGGTGATGGGATTCGTTGATCAGGAAATCAATTTCAGGTAATAATTCCGATTATGATTATGGTTATGTTTTTTTTTTTTTTTTTTGATTTTATAATGAGGAACAAGAATAGCATAAGCTCACTATAATTTGGTATCGTCGATCTTCAATTAACAGTAACAATAAGGAGTAATCGAATAGTGGAGTTAGCAGGTTGTTCTCGGCTGTGATAGGTATG
The DNA here is from genome assembly GCF_046630445.1 of Rutidosis leptorrhynchoides. NCBI lineage: Eukaryota > Viridiplantae > Streptophyta > Magnoliopsida > Asterales > Asteraceae > Rutidosis > Rutidosis leptorrhynchoides. Next base: position 101,188,637 of record NC_092341.1, on the reverse strand, counting down.
TATTCAACTTTATGGGTTTCGATGGTAATTGAGGGTAGAAGAACCCTAATAGTAGAAACAGTAACATAAATTTGATGATGATAATTTGACCATTGGGTGGGAAGCATAAAAAGTAGTGGTGGTTTGGGTCTAATCCTTGTAATATCAAGATAAGGGCTGCTGCAACTAAATCAAAGGTATGTGTTATAATTAAATCTTTGTCTAAGATTGCTTTCATATTAAGATCTTTGGTAACGTTCTTAATTGAAAATTATGTGAAAGAGGTTGGTGTTGAGACGATTGCAAGCTCATCTTCTTCGTTGGTGTCCAACAAGGAGATTGATGAATTTAATGACTGTTGTAACAAGGTGAATGATCATCATGATAATTCAATTAAGTTACATTTGAATCTTTCATAGAATGATGATGTTGTTCAATCACTTTTCTGGTAATTATTTAAATTTGATATACAGAAATGGAAGCAGCTTTGATAGCAGACTTGTAGTAACAAAGGTGGGTTTCGATGGTACCATGGAATAGAAGACAGAAGTGATTGAAGAATGAGGAAAGAAGAAAGACTAGTAGCAGCAGTGATCCAGGAACAAGTGCAGCATCAGAGAATAGTTTGGGTTGATGGCTGCAAGCAGGAATGACTGGACAGAAGTAGTAGTTTCAGCAGCAAGGTGTGGCGATGATTGGTTTAGCTTGATCAAAGAATACAGGTACCATGATCTTGGTGTTGTATTTTACTAACAGAACATAACATTTTTATAGTTTAAGGTTTGATAATATGGTTGTGAAGGTGGTCGACGATTTATGTGAAAGTGGTTTGAGTAGTTGTAACAAGGATGGTCATGGTGGATGGTGTAGTTCGATTAAAACAGGAAACGAAAAAAAAAAGGCAGCAGCACAAAAGGGAGTGGGGTTATATTGATGGTTAAGTTCTTGCATATAAGTATATATATATATATATATATATATATATATATATATATATATATATATATATATATATATATATATATATATATATATATATATATATATATATATATATATATATATATATATATATTGATAATGCTAAAAACGAACATATATTTCATAGCATTATTCCTCAAGAAAGACAAGCTTTTAGTTGCAATTGTTCTATTTACAAGTGATATTCGTTTAAATAATAAAAGGTGAAGACAAAAGACAGATTCGACGAATTGAAGACGCAAACGACCAAAAAGCTCAAAAGTACAAAAGACAATCAAAGAGGTTCCAATTATTGACAAGAAACGTCTCGAAATTACAAGAGTACAAGATTCAAAACGCAAAGTACAAGATATTAAATTGTACGCAAGGATGTTCGAAAATTCGGAACCGGGACCAGAGTCAACTCTCAACGCTCGACGTAACGGACTAAAAATTACAAGTTAACTATGTATATAAATATAATATAATATATAATTAATTATATTAATTATATATATATTATATTTATAAAATAAATCGTCGGCAAACAAAGAGCCAAATGTGGGTGAGCTGTAAAAACAAACTCCGCGACTCGCGGAGTTTGAAGGCAAAAGTTGCCGCGAGTCGCGGAGTACCCCTGAACTCAATTCCCTATAAAGCCAACAGAATTCTGATCATTTTCAATATCCAAATTCAATCTCTCTCTATATATGTATACGTAAATATATTTATATTTATATTTTAATTTTAATTTTAATTATAATTCTAATAATAAGGGTATGTTAGCGAATGTTGTAAGGGTGTAAGTCGAAATTCTGTCCATGTAACGCTACGCTATTTTTAATCATTGTAAGTTATGTTCAACCTTTTTAATTTAATGTCTCGTAGCTAAGTTATTATTATGCTTATTTAATCCGAAGTAATCATGATGTTGGGCTAATTACTAAAATTGGGTAATTGGGCTTTGTACCATAATTGGGGTTTGGACAAAAGAACGACACTTGTGGAAATTAGACTATGGGCTATTAATGGGCTTTATATTTGTTTAACTAAATGATAGTTTGTTAATGTTAATATAAAGATTTACAATTGGGCGTCCCTATAAATTACCATATACACTCGATCGGACACGATGGGCGGGGTATTTATATGTACGAATAATAGTTCATTTAACCGGACACGGGAATGGATTAATAGCCACTAGAATAATTAAAACAGGGGTGAAATTATGTACAAGGACACTTGGTATAATTGATAACAAAATATTAAAACCTTGGGTTACACTCAGTCGACATCCTGGTGTAATTATTAAACAAAGTATTAAAATCTTGTAACAGTTTAAGTCCCCAATTAGTTGGAATATTTAACTTCGGGTATAAGGATAATTTGACGAGGACACTCGCACTTTATATTTATGACTGATGGACTATTATGGACAAAAACCAGACGGACATATTAAATAATCCAGGACAAAGGACAATTAACCCATGGGCATAAAATTAAAATCAACACGTCAAACATCATGGTTACGGAAGTTTAAATAAGCATAATTCTTTTATTTCATATTTAATTTCCTTTATTTTATATTTAATTGCACTTCTAATTATCGCATTTTTATTGTTATTATATTTAATTGCACTTTTAATTATCGTACTTTTTAATTATCGCAAGTTTATTTTATCGCACTTTCATTATTGCCAATTTCATTATCGTTATTTACTTTACGCTTTAAATTAAGTCTTGTATTTATTATTTTACATTTGGTTTTAACTGCGACTAAAGTTTTAAAATCGACAAACCGGTCATTAAACGGTAAAAACCCCCCTTTATAATAATAATATTACTTATATATATATTTGTATTTTTATAAAAGTAAACAAATATAGTGTTAAGCTTTGTCTAAAGATTTTCCCTGTGGAACGAACCGGACTTACTAAAAACTACACTACTGTACGATTAGGTACACTGCCTATAAGTGTTGTAGCAAGGTTTAAATATATCCATTCTCTAAATAAATAAATATCTTGTGTAAAATTGTATCGTATTTAATAGTATTTTCTTGTAGAAATTAATAGTATTTTATACCCCTTAGCTTTAACTATCAAGTATATATATATATATATATATATATATATATATATATATATATATATATATATATATATATATATATATATATATATATATATATATATATATATATATATATATGTGTGTGTGTGTGTGTGTGTGTGTGTAATGTAATAAATTTTTTTTTAAAGATGGTAAGAGAACACCGTGACTATTTTATCAATCATGCATACCGTAATTCAATCATTCAATCAATTTATTTTAGTCATCTTTGATTTCTTGTGTAATAGTGTAGTTGTTTTGAGTGGGGTTTCTTTGATTGAATCCAAAACAGAAAAAGAATATTAAAATATGATGGGGAGATGATTGATGCGTATACATATTATATTGAACTAATATGACACTAGCACATTTATGAATTTAATAATAACAAGTGCGTGCATGTTAGTTGGGTTTATTTTGTTTTGGTTGTGATTGTATTGTCGTCTACATTGTCCACTAGCTACCGACACATTAACCTATTATGGCCAATGTTAAATTATAATCTATCATTACTTCTTTACAAATATACATATACATTAACATTTAAAAGTTATGCGGAGTATTATACAATATACAAATATCACAACCCTTTAATAATTTATATTTACATCATTCTTGTCATAGCGTAAAAAGGATTTAGTTTAATATTCATTTTCATAGTGTAACAAAATTCACTTTAATGTGAGTCCAAAAGGAAAAACTGACTTGTACTTTTACGACACAAGTTAACCATATTGAATGAAATAAAATTTTTCAAGTTATCCTTTATATATCTATATGTACATATGCATAACTATTTATGTCTATTTACAAACAATCGTGTCGTGAGTTGTCAGAAAATAGTCAGAGGTCAAATGAATTTATAAAAATAGTTCAAATATTTTGAGACTCAACGTTACAGACTTTGTTTATCGTGTCGAAATCATATCAAGATTAGGTTTAAATTTTATCGGAAATTTCCGGGTCATCACATATAGTACATCAACACTTTACTCTACTATTGTAACTGTATTTTCGCGAGTCTTATACTCTTGACTAATGTCTTGATCTGGTCCGATGATAATTCCCCCTATACTCTATAGTATTTCTAATGGGTTCATACATTGACCAATGTATAAAGATAGATAATTAATTACCCTTATAATTGTCGACTTTATAAAAAGTTTTAATCACGTTTATTGGTGAAAGGATGATAATAACGAGGTTCAAAATCATAGATAGATATCGAATACAAAACAATAATCATCCTAACTAGCATTATCAAATCATGGAAAGCAATCAAGTAATTACTCACACATTCGATATTAATAAATCACAAACATCAAACAATAACATTATGACAAATTAATAAAAGAAAGGATAGGTATTACCAATAAATATTGCATGTAGAATAATACTTGTAGAATAATACTAGTTCGTAGTAATAGTTGGATTTGTACGTGGACCGGGTTATTGGAGCCAAACAGTCCTCAATTATATTGAGACCAAACGAATCCTGCCCCTCTGCTGCATCTTTTGGCTATTCGAAACGTGGGCAAAATCAGAAAAGTCTATTGATTAGATAACTTATTATAATTTTTCTTTCCTTTTAAAAACTAATAGGATATTCAGTGAATGCACCGAGCAAGACGTTCACCACCTTTTGTACGTTCACCACCTGTAACTAGATCAAGACATTTAGCAAATATTACCGCCGTTGATTTTTCTTTAGAATCGTCATCCAGTCGACCAAGTACTCCAGTTCAAATTTCCGATAATCCATTTTTTGAACCCGACCTCACAATTGAGAATCCGGAGAATATTCAGGGATGATTCATAGATCCTGAACCACTAAATTTTCCTCCGGAACCACCAATCATTCAAACAGAGATTGTTGAGGAACGAACCATTAAATCAGAATCCTCTAGTGATTCCAATTCAACAAATTCAATTATGGAAGTAACAGAACCATTAAGTATGGAAGACCGAATGAGAGCTAAACGCACTGGCCAAGGTCACGCAATTACTCATCCAGATATTAATGCGCCAGATTATGAAATCAAAGGACAAATTCTACACATGGTGACTAATCAATGCCAATTTAGTGGTGCGCCGAAGGAAGATCCAAATGAACATCTACGTACCTTTAATAGGATCTGCACACTATTTAAAATCCGAGAAGTGGAGGATGAACAGATATATCTCATGTTATTTCCCTGGACTTTAAAGGGAGAAGCCAAAGATTGGTTGGAATCGTTACCTGAAGGGGCGATCGATACATGGGATGTTTTAGTTGAAAAATTTCTTAAACAATTCTTTCCTGCATCTAAAGCCGTAAGACTTCAAGGAAAAAATTGTTACATTCACACAGAAGCCAAATGAAACTCTATATGAGGCGTGGACAAGATTTGGAAAGTTATTAAGAGGATGTCCGCAACATGGTTTAGACACCTGTCAAATAGTACAAATATTCTACCAAGGATGCGACATCACTACAAGGAAAGACATAGATATAGCAGCTGGTGGTTCTATTATGAAGAAAACCGAAACTGATGCTTACAAAATTATTGATAACACTGCTTCCCACTCACATGAGTGGCACCAAGAAAAAGATATCGTTAGATCATCTAAAGCAGCTAGAGCCGATTCTAGCCATGACTTAGATTCCATTTCCGCAAAGATAGATGCTGTCGAGAGACGAATGGAAAAGATGACTAAAGATATTCACTCAATACGAATTAGTTGTGAGTAGTGTAGAGGACCACATTTGACAAAAGATTGTCTCAGTATTGAATTAACAATGGAACAAAGAGAGAATATTTCATACATAAACCAAAGGCCTGGAAATAATTATCAGAATAATTATCAACCGCCAAGACCAATTTACAATCAAAACCAGAATTATAACCGAAATATTCCATACAACAACCAACAAGGTCCTAGCAATCAACAAGTATCCAATAATAATTACAATCAGCAAAGACCTAATTTTCAAAACAAACCACCACAACAAACCGATGATAAAAGGCCGAATTTAGAAGATATGATGACGAAGCTAGTTGAAACTCAAACGCAGTTTTTCACATCTCAAAAACAAACCAATGAAGAAAATGCTCAAGCATTTAGAAATCAACAAGCTTCTATTCAAAATCTGGAACAAGAAGTAAGTAACCTAGCAAGGTTAATAGGTGAAAGAAAACCGGGAAGTCTACCTAGTGATACAAATACTAACCCCCGGAATGAAACAGCTAAAGCCATTACCACAAGAAGTGGTACAACACTTAAACCACCTGAAATACTTGTAACTTCTGATGAAGCTATTTCTACTCCACAAGAACCACAACCTAATCAAGATAAGGAAAAAGAACCGGTAGTTGAGAAGATTAATGAAGATAACACAGTTAAGGCTAAACCTTATGTTAAACCATACCAACCACCACTTCCTTACCCGAGTAAAATGAAGAAAGAGAAACTTGAAGCCGAGCAATCCAAATTCTTGGATATGTTTAAACAGATAAATGTAAATCTTCCTTTCATTGATGTGATTTCAGGAATGCCTAGATATGCTAAATTCTTGAAAGATCTGATCACGAATAGAAAGAAAATAGAAGAACTCTCAGCTGTTACTATGAATGCTAATTGTTCAGCAGTGCTGTTGAATAAGATACTAGAAAAATTATCTGATCCAGGAAGTTTCACAATTCCATGTTTTCTGGGTAGTCTTAGTTCAATAGAAGCATTGGCAGACTTAGGTGCTAGTATAAATCTAATGCCGTATTCACTATACACTAAACTAGACCTTGGAGAATTGAAACTAACCAGAATAAGCATACAACTAGCCGATAGATCAATAAAATATCCTAGAGGGATAATGGAGAACATGCTAGTTAAAGTTGGTACTTTAGTATTTCCAGTAGATTTTGTTGTTCTGGACATGGAAGAAGATTCTCAAGTTCCTCTCATATTAGGAAGACCATTCTTAAACACGGCTAAAGCAATGATAGACGTGTTCGGTAAGAAATTGACCCTAAGTATAGAGGATGAGAGTGTTACCTTTTCAGTTGATAGAGCAATCCAACAACCACAATCTGCAGATGATACATGTTATTATATTCAAACTATAGATGCACATGCAGAATTATTAGAAGAATTTCCAGAATTACAAGGAACAGGAGAATGTTCTTTAGGAGAAGGTAATGAACCAATTGATGAAGCTGAAATGTTAGCTACACTTATAGCTAATGGATATGAACCAACAACAGAAGAAATTCAAATGTTAAAAGAAGAAGACAGATATCGATACAAATCATCGATAGAAGAACCTCCGAAATTAGAGTTAAAGCCACTTCCAAACCATTTGGAATACGCTTATTTACATGGTGAATCTGAATTACCTGTAATAATATCGTCTTCTCTTACTGAAAATGAGAAATCACAACTCATTTCTGTGTTAAAAGCTCATAAACCAGCCATTGCATGGAAGATTCATGATATTAAAGGAATAAGTCCTTCGTATTGCACACATAAAATCCTTATGGAAGAAGGTCATAAAACGTATGTGCAACGCCAACGAAGACTAAATCCTAATATGCAAGATGTAGTTAAGAAAGAGATTATTAAACTGCTAGATGCAGGTCTAATTTATCTAATTTTTGATAGTCCATGGGTAAGCCCAGTTCAATGCGTGCCTAAGAAGGGTGGCATGACTGTCATTACAAATGAGAAAAATGAGCTTATTCCTACTAGGACTGTAACAGGATGGCGTGTGTGTATTGATTATAGAAAATTAAATGACGCCACCAGAAAAGATCACTTTCCCTTACCTTTCATAGATCAAATGTTGGAAAGATTAGCCGAAAATAGTTACTATTGTTTTCTAGATGGATTTTCCGGATATTTTCAAATTCCAATAGCACCCGAAGATCAAGAGAAAACCACATTCACGTGCCCTTATGGTACTTTTGCTTACGAACGCATGCCATTTGGACTTAGCAACGCCCCTGCAACCTTTCAAAGGTGTATGATGGTGATTTTTCATGACATGATAGAAGAATGCATGGAAGTTTTCATGGATGACTTTTCAGTCTTCGGTGATACATTTGAAACATGTCTAGCTAATCTGGAACGAATGCTTATTAGATGCGAACAATCAAATCTAGTACTTAATTAGGAGAAATGCCATTTCATGGTTAAAGAAGGCATCGTTCTTGGACATAAAATTTCAAAAGAAGGAATTGAAGTGGATAGAGCTAAAGTAGATGTAATTGCTAAACTTACACATCCCACCAATGTTAGAGGAGTTAGGAGTTTTCTAGGGCATGCCGGTTTTTACCGACGTTTCATAAAAGATTTTTCTAAAATTGCCACTCCTATGAATAAACTCCTAGAAAAGGATGCTCCATTAACCTTTTCAGATGAGTGTATCAAATATTTTAATATTCTTAAAGAGAAACTCACTAATACGCCGATCATGATAACACCAAATTGGAATCTACCATTTGAACTAATGTGCGATGCAAGTGATTTTGCAATGGGAGCCGTTTTAGGACAAAGGATTGAAAAACGATTTCAACCTATATATTATGCTAGTAAGATGTTACAAGGAGCACAAACGAACTATACAACTACTGAAAAAGAACTCCTTGCTATTGTCTTTGCTTTTGACAAATTTTGATCATATCTCGTTCTAGCAAAAACGGTGGTCTATACCGACCATTCTGCTCTTAGATACCTATTTTCAAAACAAGATGCTAAACCAAGATTAATCCGTTGGATCTTACTCTTACAAGAGTTTGATATTGAAATCCGAGATAAAAAAGGAGCAGAAAATCTCGCCGCTGATCATCTTTCTCGTCTTGAAAATCTTGAGTTAGAAGTTCTAAATGAATCAGCCATACAAGACAACTTTCCTGATGAATATCTATTGAAGATAGATTATAAAGAAATTCCATGGTTTGCAGACTATGCAAACTACTTAGTTTGTGGATTCCTTGAAAAAGGATTATCGTACCAAAGACGAAAGAAATTCTTCAGTGATATAAAATACTATTTTTGGGAAGATCCACATCTGTTTAAAAGTTGTCCCGATGGAATAATACACCGATGTGTATTTGGAGATGAAGCTAGTAAAATTTTAAACCATTCTCACACAGGACCAACAGGAGGGCATTATGGGCCTCAACTAACAGCAAGAAAAGTTTATGATGCTGGATTCTATTGGCCTACAATTTACAAAGACTCACACCTTCTTTGCAAATCCTGTGATGCTTGTCAAAGGGCCGAAAAAATAAGTCAACGTGATGAAATGCCACAAAATGTCATACAAGTATGTGAAGTATTTGACATTTGGGGTATTGACTTTATGGGTCCATTTCCAAAATCTCATAATAATCTATATATACTCGTAGCCATTGATTATGTATCTAAATGGGCAGAAGCACAAGCTCTCCCAACTAACGATGCACGAGTTGTAGTCAACATTTTAAAACGTCTTTTTGCAAGGTTTGGAACACCGAAAGCTTTAATAAGTGATCGGGGAACTCATTTCTGTAATAATCAACTTGAGAAAGTTCTTAAAAGATATGGAGTAACTCATAAAATCTCCACCGCATATCATCCACAAACAAGTGGACAAGTTGAAAATACCAACCGAGCTTTAAAACGTATTCTAGAGAAAACCGTAGGATCAAATCCGAAGGAATGGTCCATTAAATTGGAGGATGCACTCTGGGCTTTTAGAACAGCCTAAAAAACTCCAATTGGAACCACACCTTTTAGACTTGTTTATGGAAAAGCATGTCATCTTCCAGTAGAAATTGAACACAAAGCATTTTGGGCTTTGAAGACATGTAATCTTGATTTACATGAAGCTGGGCGTCTACGGTTAAGTCAACTAAATGAATTAGAAGAATTAAGACATGAAGCATACGAAAATTCGTTAATCTATAAAGAAAGAACGAAGAAATGGCATGATAAAAGAATCAGAAGTTTAAAAGAATTTAAAGAAGGAAACAGAGTTCTTCTTTTCAATTCACGATTCAAGCTATTTCCTGGAAAATTGAAATCAAGATGGTCTGGACCATTCATAGTCAAAAGAGTTTTCCCATACGGAACGATAGAATTAATAAATTCAAATGGGATTGAATTTAAAGTTAATGGTCACAGAGTTAAACATTACATACATGGTCCGATGGAAGAAGACAATGAAGTTAATCACAATTTCGATACCACAGCTAACTAAATATAGGGGGTTTATGTATTTCTGTTAGAGTTAGATTGTCTGTTTTCGTGTAGTTCTCGAAAATGGAACCCGAACGGTCTTTCCCTAGCAGACCCTAAAGAACTAGTCTTCTCCCCCCATTCTGAATTTTTATTTTTTTAGGTTTTTACAAAATGAAGACTGCCTGTGAACTAAACCATGGTCTAATGCTACACGCTTTGATCACTAAACGTAATAATGACACACTACCGAGTGAAATAGTATCAGTAATCAGAGAAAGATTGGACGGAGTAAGAAAAGAATCCAGATGCGAAGATAATAAGTTACAATTTGGTAAAGGAAAATCAAAATCTGCAGCGAAAAGAAGAGCACGACACCTAGAAAGATGTCACAAATGCGGAAAATGGTCACATGGAGGTAAATGTTCAAATAATCAAACCTATTCAAACACCGAATTTATTACTTTATGCAGAGACGGACCGTTCATATGTTTAGAAGAAAAGACACTGAATGCTCGAGGTTACGCCTATGTAGCCATGGAAAACCAATTAAACCGACTATCTTATGAATGGGATAGATCATATAACTAAGAATACTATTTCACAGGTAAGTCTGTACAGTTTTTATTTTTTATTTATTTTTATTTTTAACCTTTTGATAATAAACGCTAATTTGTTCGCTATAAAGTATTAAATTGGTATTGAATAAAATTAGGTTTGGTGACCGAAATTATTGATATCATTCAAAAATTTATTACATCACTGCGAAATTTAACGTTTATTCTTAAGGTATAAATATCTTTAATCAATCAACCCAAAATATTTCAAAAATTCGTCATGAGTTAAATTAGGTCTTGGAACCGAAATTACTTTACCGAAAAGAGGGGCGCATATTTTTGATAATATTTGATTGATTAAAGTGGGATAAAAAGCCAAAAAGATTTTTAATTTTATTTTTACCATGTTTTTAAAATTAATATATAAATCTTAAATTAATATTGTAAACTTTGTAAAATCAATATATTTAAAATTGTAAATATTTGAAAAATTAATATAAGTTTGATGTGAATTTATAATATGAATTTTTAAATTAAGTTTGGTGTGAATTTTTAATTTTTAAAATATGAATTTTTAATTTTATGCATTTCAAATTTTAAGTTTGGTGTGAATTTTTAATATTAATTATGAATTTTATATTAAAATTGTGTGAATTTAAAAACAAAAATTTACTTTATCTTAATAAGTTAAAAATATGATTTTTAAAATTCATCGTAAGTTGAAGACTAAGTCTTTGAACCGAAATTGCTTTACCCAAGGGAGGGACGAGAACTTTTATTATCATTATTTTTAATTTTATTGAATTAAAGTATGCCAAAAACATTAAAAAAAAAAATCTAAGCTTTTAAAACAATCGCTTGAAAAAGACAAATTTTAAAATTTTGTCGTAGGACGGACTAGGACATTGATCCGAAACGACCTCGTCCTAAAACAAAGGAAAACAAAATTTTAAATTTATTTTATATTTGTTTTACAAGTTAAGGATTATAAAAAAAAATAAAAAATACAAACTCCGCGACTCGCGGAGTTTGAAGGGTAAAAACCCCGCGACTCGCGGAGGGACCAAAACTCAGAAAAAAATAAAAACGCAAAAACTGATCAGTTGCACACCACAAAAACAAATACTGCGAAAACACAGCCGAAAAACCCCGAAAAAACACCCCCAAATTCACAATTTTTGACCGTTAATCATCAAATCTTTTACTAAAATCATGTTGAGAAGGATGCTATCAAGGAATTACTCAAGAAAAATGGTAAATTTCTACACCTAAACACCATTTAATCCGAAAATTAGTGTTCTTGAGCAATTTTATACCCAATTTGATTTTGATGCTTTTTAGTGTAATTATGCTTAAATTGTTTATGTATTATGCTTGTATAACCTAGATTGATGCTATTTAACACGATTAGAAGCCTTAAACTTCAAATTTTGAGTAATCTAGGGTTTGTGTTCTTGAGCAATTTGGGGCTTTTTGATATAAACAGGTTATGGCCGATTTTTGTCATGAATTGTTACTAAATTAAGTAGTGTAACATGTTTAGGTAATTAAATGATCCAAACTTTGAGCCTAAACATGATTTTGAGAATTAAAGTGGACTTTTTTTTTCAAGTCTAAAATTCATGAACTTGATTTTTGAGAGATAATGCCATTTGAAACTTGTTTAATTACTAGTAATGATTATTTTGACATGTTATTTGAGTTGAATGCTTATGAACTTGGCAAACATTTTCGTATATGCTTATTTGAAAAAGTGTAGATTTGATGAAAATATGAAAATGAGCTTAAGGTTGATATAAATTGATCATGTGATTGTAATTATTTTGATTGATGATTTTGCTGACACTAATGCATATTTGGATGCACAAAAATTGTGTTTGATGTGTTTTGCAGACTGAAAGGGGTGAATCTTCATCCCAAGCTCGCAATGCTCCTGCTGAGAATGCGGAACAACAGGAGGTGGATAACTACTACAAACAAGATGTACCTCATCCAGTCATGACATTTTCTGATATGCACTTGGAAGATTTGCACCCGAACCTGGGATTTGACAGACTTTGGATAGATTATCCAAAATACCAAAAGGGTTTGCATACTCTTCATTCTAAAGTTGTTGAGGTACCTAGGGTCATAGAATGGGGACCATTAGAAGCTGTAGAATTGGCCGGGCTAATTAGGGAATTACTTGCACAGAGGTATGGTAATTCTACTTTTAACGACTGGGTACGTTTATTCACCATGCGTAGACCTGTATATAAAGTATGGTGTGAAGAATTGTTGTGTAGTATAGAATTAAATGATCGGGTAGCTAGTTTAACCGATCGATCTTTTATTAGATTTTTGTTAGGAGGTTCGATGCGCCACATGTCTTTACTAGACATGGCTCAGGCTTTACATATATATACGCCTGAGGAGTTAGCATCTGCCGATTGTAGAGGGTTGATACTAAATGGTAGAAAGATAGATGAAAATTTTGATACACATGGTGTATGGAGTCAAATGACAAGCCATCACCGATTCAAAGGGGGAAATTACTCTTATTTGGATATAGATAGAGCTGAATTAAGAGTAATTCATAGGTTTTTAGCTAATTCGATTACACAAAGAGGTAAGAACAAGGAAAAGGTAAATGAACAGGATTTGTTTTACCATATGTGTATTCGAGACCCACAAAGCGCTGTAAGTATACCTTATTGTGTGGGTTATTATTTATCAGCTATGGTTAGGGGGATAAGACCGCATAGCATAATAGGAGGTGGTATATTTATTACTTTGATTGCTGAATATCTCGGTGTGGATATAAGTCAGGGGGGATTATTAGTCGAAGAACCAGAACCCCGCGATACAATAGGTTTAAATGTATACCATGGTGCGAAAGTGTTGAAGAGGCGAAATAACGCCGCAGTACAATACCATGGTAGACATCCACAGGTTGAGAGAAACCAACAGCAAGGTAATGTAGGAGGGGGAAATGAAATGCAAGAAATGCAAAGGTTTATAGCTTCACAGGAGTACGAAAATGCTAGACAAAGAGCATTTGAAGATTGGCAAGTTCATCAAAACCAAATCATAGCTTATTTCCAACATATAGGTAGAAACTATATTCCTACTCCAAAGCCCATATTCCCTCCCTGGTCTATAGAAATTCAACCACCGTATCCTACGTATAACCCAGCCGAAGCATTTTATAGCACCTATGGTTATGCATGGAACCCCTATTGGTATCAGTATCATCCCTAGTCTACTTAGTTTTATTTATTTTGTAATTTGTAATGTTGATACGTTTAATACTTATGATAATATTGTAATAGTTGTTATAATTTTCTAACTTTTATTCTTAGATTTTAATAATTTTTGAATGTGGGGTAATATACCAAACTTCAAAAATATGTATATATGTTTGCAGTTTATCTTATGTACACAACAGGGTAAAACAACGCATTTTCAAAGACTGGCATTAAGTTCAGCAAAAGCAACTAATTTTGACGACAAGATGCAAAATATATGTGAAATAACAACAAGACGGAATGAACAAATGATGTGCACCATTTATCATTCAGCAAATAAACGCCAATATATTTGGAAACTTTGGTAAAATTTAATCATTTTCACACAAATCACCCTCAATAATTTAAATTGTAACTAATTTCTTGCAAATGAGGGCATTGCAAGATCTTAAGTGTGGGAAGGGGTTAAATTCTTTCGGATTTTTAAAAATTTTTATCATAAACACTTGGTTACCATTAAAAATACTAATAAAGCAGTAGTTGTATTAGAATCTAGTGCTCTCTGATGATAAAGAACAGCCCTAGTCTTATATACTGACTACCCAATTCTAGTAAAATTTTTCAAAATTTTCAATTAAATGAACTCAAAATCATGTTTATACATATTTATGAACGATAAAACTAGGTGTTAACACCGAAATTATTGTTACCTCAGAAAGGAGATAAATTGAGAAACAAACCAAAATGTTAAAATTCATTTAAAATAGAATAGAGGACAATAAAAAGGAAAATAAAAGCCAAGTGTGGGAAAAATTACCAAGTTATCTTAAACATATGTCACATATTTCTGTAACAAATAACTGAAAATACTTTTGTTTTGGACTAAACTAAACTATTTTACCCGATGAAAGAAAAGAAGAGATGGATCTACACGATGAATCAATTCCATCATTAAAAGGAAGTAAAGTCTTCCGAAAAAGAAATGCGCTTCTTGATTTAGGTCATGAAGTTGTCGTCCAGACCAGCTGTAGGTTGACGAAAAATCTAGAAAAGTCATCACTAAAATCAGCAGGAAATCCACGGACCTCAGCATAAAACAGGGTCGCCAAGTGGTCAGACTTATCCTAACCATGAGAGGATCTGTCTCGTAAAATGGGGAGGGCGCCGTGCAAATTAGCTTGATAAGACTAATGAATCAGATCCCCAGAAAGGATAATCTCCTTAAAGATTAAAAATCAGCTTTTAAGACTGATATTACTCAATCCTTGAGATTGACCTTAAAGATTGAGAATTACAAACTCATGGAATTCGATGATATCTAAACTCGAGCTTGAACGAGAAAATATTTTGATCAAAATTATAAACCGATTTGTTTTCTGAAAAACCATTTTCAATGCGTTCATTATCATTGAACGTAAAATCCTAGGAATTCACCTGGAATTCATTAGGTCACCTGAACCAAATCGGGTGTCAACCGTAAGAACGGTGGTTGCATAGCATGGTCAAAGACAGGACCTTGTGCCAAACCTACAAATTATAAGGGTGAGCTTTACTATTGCTCCTACCAAGGATAGTAATTGCATCTGACACGTTATAGACCATAATTAAAATCATGTCAGGAGACATTGCCTTAACAGTTGCTTGTTCAACGCTTTCCTTTACAACTGGACGGTAGTTTACCGAAAGGTAATATACGGGACAAGTAAACTGGACGTGTTGCTTTCCTAATACAAGGTTAACAAGTGGGTGACACAAAACCGCAAGTTTTGAGCTAAAATTTTCAAATCTGAAATCCACCAAACCCACAAAAATATTTTGCAAACACCGGTGAAGGGTTATTCCGGAAAACTTATCTAGGGTAAAAACTAGATTTAATTTTCAAAAGATCAAATGTTTTCATAAAGATCCAATTTCCTTAATGGATCTAAATTTTTATAGTCATGTGGGACTGTAAACCATATCATTACTACCATTGTTTATACCGCCGTATAGAAATCACTGATGTACAAAGTGTGAAGAATAAAGAAGTGATTCTAGTATTTCAAGACGATATTGCTTGAGGACAAGCAACGCTCAAGTGTGGGAATATTTGATAATGCTAAAAACGAACATATATTTCATAGCATTATTCCTCAAGAAAGACAAGCTTTTAGTTGCAATTGTTCTATTTACAAGTGATATTCGTTTAAATAATAAAAGGTGAAGGCAAAAGACAGATTCGACGAATTGAAGACGCAAACGACCAAAAAGCTCAAAAGTACAAAAGACAATCAAAGAGGTTCCAATTATTGACATGAAACGTCTCGAAATTACAAGAGTACAAGATTCAAAACGCAAAGTACAAGATATTAAATTGTACGCAAGGATGTTCGAAAATCCGGAACCGGGACCAGAGTCAACTCTCAACGCTCGACGTAACGGACTAAAAATTACAAGTTAACTATGTATATAAATATAATATAATATATAATTAATTATATTAATTATATATATATTATATTTATAAAATAAATCGTCGGCAAACAAAGAGCCAAATGTGGGTGAGCTGTAAAAACAAACTCCGCGACTCGCGGAGTTTGAAGGCAAAAGTTGCCGCGAGTCGCGGAGTACCCCTGAACTCAATTGTAATGACCCGCACTTTTTCGATCGTTCTATACTTATAAGATTAATATTTACATAAATTAAACCTTACCAACATGATAAGAAATCCAAATTGTTGAGATTTATGTTTTCGAAAAGAGTTTTACACAACGTTTGACCGTCTAGTTTGACCCATGATATCACGAACTATATAATATATGATAATTATACGTTTGTGTATATATATGTATATATACATACTTAACATGATCTAAGGATGTTTTAATACCTCATTTTGTATTAATAACAATAAGTTATAAGTATATTTTGAAACTACTAACTTAAGTTTTCAAAACGATAACCAAACGTAACGTTATTTGACATAAATACTTATGACCTATAATGTTTATACATATATCGTATAAGTAATGTATTTAATCACTTTTTAAGGACTTAAATACATAAAACAATATAAGTGTATTTACAAAAGATAGTTATATTTGAATCCTCGTTCCGTTTTCTCAAGATTTCTATACGTATATCAAGAGTATATGTACCCGTATCATACCCAGCTTCTATACGTATTTACTATTGGTATATACACATCAAATCAACATCTAAATCAGCCATATTACTGCCCTCCAAGAGAGGTAACCTTGATTGGATGCTAGCATGGAAAATTTCACAAGATTACAACATAAAAATCTTGTTTTGACCCCCCCATTCACGAAATTTTAACCTTATATACCCCATCCATTTTTCAATTTTTACTACATCATTTCTCTAGCTAGGAACACACACTTACAAGCCTCATGCATCCCTAAGAAATCCAGCAAAAATCCTCTCAAGAATCACCTTAATAACCACCATATCAAGATCAAACAAAAACACTACAAAATACTACTTTCATTTCAAGTTTATGTCCTAAGTTGCTTCCAATCTTCAATCCAACTCCACCACTCTTTGGTTCTAGGATTTTTCTTATTTCTTACAGCAATCTTGTCCAAGTAACTTGAGGTAGTAACTTTGTTCATAACCTTATTCGATTCATATATATATAACTATCTTATTTTATGGTATACAATTTTAACAACAAGAACATAGTTTGAATGATTTAAAACTTGTTTGCAAACTAAATAGATCCTTCTAACTTAACTTTTAAAATACTTCAAGACCTGTAATATATCATAAATATATGCTAACTTAACAAGGTAAAACTTGGTTTTTCAAAGAACACCTTAAAAACTGAATTTACGACGTCGGAGTGCAACCGGGGGCTGTTTTGGGTTGGATAATTAAAAACTATTTTGAACTTTGAATTAGAGGCTTATTTTCTGGAAAATTGATATTTACTATGAATATGTTAACACATAAAAATTTCATGATTTAACTCAAAGTATAAGTATTTTTAGAAAAATAATCATTTAAGGTTGTTTACATGATGGAAAATGATCAACTTCATAAGTTTCACTAAAGTTTGACCTATGACCTGTGATTTCGAATACAAACTAAGGTATTTACAGTTCATAGACTTAAAGAGGGACTCGATCCAAGGAAGTGGCAAGTTGAATCAACGAAAACGGAGTTGTAACGAAAAACTATGACCAAAACGAGATCGGATATCTAAGACTAGTTTAGCTACGAAAATAATTGGAGAAAATTAAATAAATCACATCTTTTTAAAATAACATGATATTTTATATATATGTACTCATAATTTAATTTTATATGGTTCAGGATCACCCGTAAACAATACGAGAAGATTAATCATAAGATCCCATGATTGTACGCAACACGTCATTTGACAACACCGGTACTTTATGTACGCAACACGTCATTTGACAACACCGGTACCGTGGGTCAAGATTAATCTCGACCAATACATATACGATGGGGGTTTTTATTTATTTCATTGGGGGTTTATTAAACACCTAAAAATGAACCATTAAAATTGAATTACTAACATCGGACTGCTAACTACGGACTAAGAAATTATTAAAACTATTAAAAGTATAAAAAGTATATATATGTGACGATTGTTTAAAATAGAAATATATTGATAAACTATATATGGATAGGTTCGTGATATCAATCGGAGACCAAGTCGAAATTACATATCTTCAAGACGAAAGTGAGTATATAGTCCCACTTTTAAACTCTAAGTATTTCGGGATGAGAATACATGTATTTTATGTTTTACGTTATGGACACAAGTAACTGAAAAATATATTCTACGTTGAGTTGTACCACTGGCATACTTCCCTGTAGCTTGGTAACTATTATTTACAGCGGTATTGTAAACGCGAATCCTGTTGATAGATCTATCGGGCCTGACAACCCCAACCGGACTGGACGACCAGTATTCAACGGTTGCACAGTACTTCGTTTCGTGACTACACTTGGTACGGTGTAGTAAGATTTCATAATAAAGGGAATATGCGACGTGATTAAATGTTAAGTATGGTTACCAAGTGCTCAACCACTTAGAATATTTTTATTAAAATGTTTATATTTGGAATCTTGTGGTCTATATTTATATCGCTGCCGGCATTAAACCTATATCTCACCAACTTTATGTTGACGTTTTAAACATGTTTATTCTCAGGTAATAATTAGAAGCTTCCGCTGCAACATGTTGAATTTAAGCAAGATCTTGAGTATGCATATTTGTGTCAAAAATAAAACTGCATATCCGAGGAATTGTAATGTAAAATATGCTAGAAATCGTATTGTTATCATCACATGAAAAGTTTGTAAGTCTAAGATTATCGCTAAACGATAATCATCTTTTTATTGTCTAAAGCTTGTATCAAAAATAAGAATTATGGTTTGTAATGTAAAATATATGCAGTTGTTCTTTTAAAAATGTCGCATATAGAGGTCAATACCTCGCTATGAAATCATACGTTATCTAACATGTTCTTATGGTTAAGGACGGGTTATGACATGTGGTATCAGAGCGGTGGTCTTAGCGAACCAGGTTTGCATTAGTGTGTCTAACCGATAAGTCGTTAGGATACATTAGTAAGTCTGGACTTTGACCGGGTCTGATTTAAAAACCATTGCTTATCATTGTTGGTTAAAATTTATATGTAAATATTATGTAGTACTAATGGGTTAGTTGTTGTATGATAGATGTCGGGCTCAAAACTTGTTATCACATTCAGCGACTCCGAACCAGAATCTTCAGATGGTGTTCCAGTCATTAACCTATCCGATGACGAAAATGATATCTTTGGGGAAGACTCACAAATTCCAGATGAACCAACTATAGAGAACCCGGAAAGTGAACCCGAGGAGGAAAGTGAACCCGAGGAGGAAAGTGAACCCGAGGAGGAAAGTGAACCCGAGGAAGAAATACAGGAAATTACAAAAGACGAGTTCGAACTAGGAAAAAAACGAAGGGCAAATGAATTAGAAAATTCAAATCCTGAGTTTAGTGAGAATGATGTGGCACCAACTCCACTAGACACTACCACCCCTATTCCCGCTATTCCTATTCGTTCTATCCCGACATCCAGTTCTTCAGCCCCACAGCCAAAATATAGGCAGACAGCCAGGATAAGCGTTAAGCGATTCTTTGAACCTAAACGTCCTAGAAAATAGACCAAACGATGCGCTGCCGTATTAAACCATGGGATCATATAATGTTTTGTATAATATTATTAGTGTGGTTTGCTTAATGTTCGATGTAAGATAAGCATATGTAAAATAGTGAAGTGTGAAATGCAATAATTTTCCATGGTTAAGTATTACTTAGATGGTAGTAATTGATTCTGTACTAAGCTATTAAGTATGGACATTAACGGGTAGGTACTACCCTAGATATAATTATAAAACGCTAATAAGAAGAAAAGGCTTTTATAATAATACCTGGTTCATATTATTAATAAGCTATAATGTACTGTAAATATACACTACATCTATAATATTCCATGTAAATAATTATTTTCTTTTCATTCTTATAGAAGAATATGGCGCGATTGAACCGAATGACGGAACAAGAAATCCAGGAACTCATCAATCAGCGAGTGAACGACAGAATGTTATGGGTCGAGGCTGCAAGAGGTGCTGCAGTTAACCCAAATCCTCGTGTAGGATGCACCTACAAAACTTTTCAAGCTTGCAAGCCCTCATCATTCAGTGGAACAGAAGGACCGATCGGTTTAACCCGGTGGATAGAAAAGATGGAGACTGTGTTTAAAATAAGTGGTTGTGTTGAAAAGGACATGACCAAGTATGCATCGTGCACTTTACAAGATAGTGCACTCACGTGGTGGAAAAATTATGTGAAGGCTGTAGGAGGAGATGTAGCTTATGATACTCCTTGGGAAGAATTCAAAACAATGTTAATCAACGAGTATTGTCCAAGGAACGAGGTTAGGAAGTTGGAAGATGAATTACGAAGCCTGAAGGTTGTTGGTACTGAAATCACCAACTACAATCAGCGATTCATGGAATTAGTTTTGCTGTGTCCTGAATTGGTTCCAACCGAAGAACGGAAGATTGAAATGTACAAAGATGGTTTGCCCAAAAAGGTCAAGGAAAATGTTACAGCATCGAAACCTAAGACAATTCATGAAGCTATAACCATGGCAAACGAGCTAATGGATCAGGTCATCATGGATAAGAAAGTATCCAATACTGATGTGAAGGTATCAGGTAACAAAAGAAAGTGGAATGGAAATTATGATCGAGGTAACCAACAACAATCTTTTAAGAAACAAGAAATCACGCAAGGTGCGGGTAGTGGTTTAAGCTTTGGTTATAAAGGACAAAATCCTTTATGCAACCGATGCCACAAACATCACTCTGGTTACTGTAATGTGGTATGCAACAAATGTAATCGAAAGGGTCATCTTGCTGAAGATTGTAGGGCTCTCGTTACAAATACAAATGGTACCAAGACTCCTGCCACTAATGCAAATAGAACTGCTTTGGCTACCATTACTTGTTATGGGTGTGGAAAACAAGGTCACTATAAGAGCCAGTGTCCGAATCCAGAGAAGAATAATGGATCTGCACGTGGAAGAGCATTTGTTATTAATGCTAGAGAGGCGTGTGAAGACCCGGAGCTTGTTACGGGTACGTTTACCATTAATAACTTATCCGCATCTATTATATTTGATACTGGTGCCGATAGAAGTTACGTGAGTAGAGGCTTTTACGCTAAATTGAATTGTTCATCATTACCTCTAGATGCTAAGTACATGATTGAGTTAGCTAATGGTAAACTAATTAAAGCCGATAAAATTTGCCGTGATTGTAAAATAAATTTAGCCGGAGAAACGTTTAAAATTGACTTGATACCCGTAGAATTAGGAAGTTTTGATGTAATAGTCGGCATGGACTGGATGTCCAAAATAGGAGCTGAAGTTGTGTGCGCCAAGAAGGCAATTCGCATTCCTCGTAAGGATAAAACGCCAGTAATGATTTATGGAGAGAAGGGTAACTCAAAGCTAAAACTCATTAGTTATTTGAAAGCTCAAAAGTGCTTGAAGAAAGGGTGATATGCTATCTTAGCACATGTTAATAAAGTCGAAACGAAGGAAAAAGTGAAGAGCATCAATGACGTGCCTGTGGCAAGAGATTTTCCTGAAGTCTTTCCGGAAGAGTTGCCGGGATTACCTCCATTTAGATCTGTAGAATTTCAAATAGATTTAGTACTAGGAGCTGCACCAGTGGCTCGTGCTCCATATAGACTTGCACCGTCCGAATTAAAAGAACTTCAAGATCAGTTAAAAGAATTACTGGACCGTGGATTCATACGACCAAGTACTTCACCGTGGGGAGCTCCGATTCTATTTGTTAAAAAGAAAGATGGATCTTATAGGATGTGTATAGATTATCGTGAATTAAATAAGTTAACTATCAAAAATCGGTATCCACTACCGAGAATTGACGACTTATTTGATCAACTCCAAGGATCATGTGTTTATTCGAAAATCGACCTAAGATCGGGCTATCATCAACTACGTGTCAAAGAAGAGGACATTCCGAAAACTGCTTTTCGGACACGTTATGGTCATTACGAATTTTTGGTCATGCCGTTTAGATTGACGAATGCGCCAGCTGTATTCATGGACCTCATGAATCGAGTTTGTGGTCCGTATTTAGATAAGTTTGTTATCGTTTTCATTGATGACATTCTTATCTATTCCAAGAGTGAGCAAGAGCATGAGCAGCATTTAAGGTTGATATTAGAGTTGTTGAGAAAAGAACAGCTATACGCTAAATTTTCTAAGTGTGCTTTCTGGTTGAAAGAAGTGCAATTTCTTGGCCACGTTGTTAGTAGCAAAGGAATTCAGGTTGATCCAGCAAAAATTGAAGCCATTGAAAAATGGGAGACTCCTAAAACACCAATGCAGATACGCCAATTTTTGGGTTTAGCCGGTTATTATAGAAGGTTTATTCAAGATTTTTCCCGAATAGCTAAGCCGTTGACAGCATTAACGCAAAAAGGGAAGAAATACGAATGGACCTCGGAGCAGGAGAACGCATTTCAATTACTGAAGAAGAAGTTAACTACGGCGCCTATTTTATCGTTACCTGAAGGGAACGATGATTTTGAAATATATTGTGACGCTTCGCGACAAGGTTTTGGTTGTGTTCTTATGCAACGAAAGAAAGTTATTGCATACGAATCCCGACAATTAAAGATTCACGAGCGGAATTATACGACGCATGATCTAGAACTGGGAGCAGTCGTGTTTGCATTGAAGATATGGAGACACTACTTGTATGGGGTTAAATGCACTGTGTTTACTGATCATAAAAGCCTTCAACATATTTTCGATCAAAAACAGCTGAACATGAGGCAACGTAGGTGGGTTGAGTTAATAAATGACTATGATTGTGAAATTCGTTATCATCCCTGGAAAGCAAACGTGGTGGCCGACGCTCTAAGCAGAAAGGAACGAGAACCAATTCGAGTACGAGCGATGAACATAAAAATTCGCATGAATCTCAACTCACAAATCAAAGAAGTTCAACGAGAAGCACTTACTAAAGAAAATATAGGAAATGAAATAATGAAGAAGTATGAGAAGCAACTCGTTATGCGGGAAGATGGAATTCGATATTTTGCAAATCGTATTTGGGTACCAAAGTTGGGTGGATTAAGGAAGTTGATATTGAACGAGGCACATAAGACAAGATACTCGATACATCCTGGAGTTGGAAAGATGTATCAAGATCTTAAGACACATTATTGGTGGCCTAATTTAAAGACAGACGTTGCAACATATGTTGGGGAGTGTTTAACTTGTTCCAAGGTCAAAGCAGAACACCAAAAGCCGTCAGGGTTACTTCAACAACCAGAAATCCCAGAATGGAAATGGGATGGTATTACCATGGATTTCATCACGAAGTTACCAAAGACTGCCTGGGGATACGACACCATTTGGGTGATTGTTGATCGTCTCACCAAGTCTGCACATTTCTTGCCTATAAAGGAAACGGATAGAATGGAGAAACTATTACGATTGTATATAAAGGAAATTGTTTCAAGGCATGGAATACCTATTTCCATTATATCCGATCGTGATAGTAGATTTACCTCAAAGTTCTGGCAATCACTACAGGAGGCCCTAGGAACTCGTTTGGATATGAGCACCGCATATCATCCGCAAACCGATGGGCAGAGTGAAAGAACGATTCAAACTCTTAAAGACATGCTCAGGGCATGTGTGATCGATTTTGGAAACGGATGGGATAAGTATTTACCGTTAGCATAATTCTCGTATAATAATAGTTATCATGCGAGCATTAAAGCTGCACCATTCGAAGCACTGTATGAAAGGAAGTGTAGATCTCCTATCTGTTGGAATGAAGTAGGAGATCGACAATTAACTGGTCCCGAGATCATACACGAAACGACTGAGAAGATAGTACAAATCAAGGAGAGATTGAAAACAGCCCGTAGCCGCCAAAAGAGCTACGCCGATGTCCGAAGGAAACCATTAGAGTTTCAGATCGGGGACATGGTTATGTTAAAGGTGTCACCGTGGAAAGGTGTAATACGCTTCGGAAAAAGGGGTAAACTGAACCCAAGATATGTAGGCCCGTTCAAGATCATTGAACGCATTGGACCGGTAGCTTATCGACTCGAATTACCGCAACAACTCGCTGGAGTACATAATACCTTTCACGTCTCAAACCTTAAGAAGTTTCTTGCAAAGGAAGATTTCACCATTCCACTTGAAGAAATCCATGTCGACGAGAAACTACAATTCGTCGAAGAACCAATCGAGATCATGGACCGTGAAGTTAAACGGCTCAAGCAGAGCAACATACCAATCGTTAAAGTTCGTTGGAATGCTCGAAGGGGTCCCGAGTTTACTTGGGAGTGAGAGGATCAAATGAAAAAAAATACCCGCATTTGTTTTCCGATGACGCAAAATAGGTACGATTTTAAAATTTCGGGACGAAATTTATTTAACGGGTAGGTACTGTAATGACCCGCACTTTTTCGATCGTTCTATACTTATAAGATTAATATTTACATAAATTAAACCTTACCAACATGATAATAAATCCAAATTGTTGAGATTTATGTTTTCGAAAAGAGTTTTACACAACGTTTGACCGTCTAGTTTGACCGATGATATCACGAACTATATAATATATGATAATTATACGTTTGTGTATATATATGTATATATACATACTTAACATGATCTAAGGATGTTTTAATACCTCATTTTGTATTAATAACAATAAGTTATAAGTATATTTTGAAACTACTAACTTAAGTTTTCAAAACGATAACCATACGTAACGTTATTTGACATAAATACTTATGACCTATAATGTTTATACATATATCGTATAAGTAATGTATTTAATCACTTTTTAAGGACTTAA
The DNA here is from genome assembly GCF_046630445.1 of Rutidosis leptorrhynchoides. Lineage (NCBI taxonomy): Eukaryota > Viridiplantae > Streptophyta > Magnoliopsida > Asterales > Asteraceae > Rutidosis > Rutidosis leptorrhynchoides. The sequence goes on along the minus strand of NC_092341.1, from coordinate 101,163,160 downwards.
ATACATAAAACAATATAAGTGTATTTACAAAAGATAGTTATATTTGAATCCTCGTTCCGTTTTCTCAAGATTTCTATACGTATATCAAGGGTATATGTACCCGTATCATACCCAGCTTCTATACGTATTTACTATTGGTATATACACATCAAATCAACATCTAAATCAGCCATATTACTGCCCTCCAAGAGAGGTAACCTTGATTGGATGCTAGCATGGAAAATTTCACAAGATTACAACATAAAAATCTTGTTTTGTCCCCCCCCATTCACGAAATTTTAACCTTATATACCCCATCCATTTTTCAATTTTTACTACATCATTTCTCTAGCTAGGAACACACACTTACAAGTCTCATGCATCCCTAAGAAATCCAGCAAAAATCCTCTCAAGAATCACCTTAATAACCACCATATCAAGATCAAACAAAAACACTACAAAATACTACTTTCATTTCAAGTTTATGTCCTAAGTTGCTTCCAATCTTCAATCCAACTCCACCACTCTTTGGTTCTAGGATTTTTCTTATTTCTTACAGCAATCTTGTCCAAGTAACTTGAGGTAGTAACTTTGTTCATAACCTTATTCGATTCATATATATATAACTATCTTATTTTATGGTATACAATTTTAACAACAAGAACATAGTTTGAATGATTTCAAACTTGTTTGCAAACTAAATAGATCCTTCTAACTTAACTTTTAAAATACTTCAAGACCTGTAATATATCATAAATATATGCTAACTTAACAAGGTAAAACTTGGTTTTTCAAAGAACACCTTAAAAACTGAATTTACGACGTCGGAGTGCAACCGGGGGCTGTTTTGGGTTGGATAATTAAAAACTATTTTGAACTTTGAATTGGAGGCTTATTTTCTGGAAAATTGATATTTACTATGAATATGTTAACACATAAAAATTTCATGATTTAACTCAAAGTATAAGTATTTTTAGAAAAATAATCATTTAAGGTTGTTTACATGATGGAAAATGATCAACTTCATAAGTTTCACTAAAGTTTGACCTATGACCTGTGATTTTGAATACAAAATAAGGTATTTACAGTTCATAGTCTTAAAGAGGGACTCGATCTAAGGAAGTGGCAAGTTGAATCAACGAAAACGGAGTTGTAACGAAGAAACTATGACCAAAACGAGATCGGATATCTAAGACTAGTTTAGCTACGAAAATAATTGGAGAAAATTAAATAAATCACATCTTTTTAAAATAACATGATATTTTATATATATGTACTCATAATTTAATTTTATATGGTTCAGGATCACCCGTAAACAATACGAGAAGATTAATCATAAGATCCCATGATTGTACGCAACACGTCATTTGACAACACCGGTACTTTATGTACGCAACACGTCATTTGACAACACCGATACCGTGGGTCAAGATTAATCTCGACCAATACATATACGATGGGGGTTTTTATTTATTTCATTGGGGGTTTATTAAACACCTAAAAATGAACCATTAAAATTGAATTACTAACATCGGACTGCTAACTACGGACTAAGAAATTATTAAAACTATTAAAAGTATAAAAAGTATATATATGTGACGATTGTTTAAAATAGAAATATATTGATAAACTATATATGGATAGGTTCGTGATATCAATCGGAGACCAAGTCGAAATTACATATCTTCAAGACGAAAGTGAGTATATAGTCCTACTTTTAAACTCTAAGTATTTCGGGATGAGAATACATGTATTTTATGTTTTACGTTATGGACACAAGTAACTGAAAAATATATTCTACGTTGAGTTGTACCACTGGCATACTTCCCTGTAGCTTGGTAACTATTATTTACTGCGGTATTGTAAACGCGAATCCTGTTGATAGATCTATCGGGCCTGACAACCCCAACCGGACTGGACGACCAGTATTCAACGGTTGCACAGTACTTCGTTTCGTGACTACACTTGGTACGGTGTAGTAAGATTTCATAATAAAGGGAATATGCGACGTGATTAAATGTTAAGTATGGTTACCAAGTGCTCAACCACTTAGAATATTTTTATTAAAATGTTTATATTTGGAATCTTGTGGTCTATATTTATATCGCTGCCGGCATTAAACCTATATCTCACCAACTTTATGTTGACGTTTTAAACATGTTTATTCTCAGGTAATAATTAGAAGCTTCCGCTGCAACATGTTGAATTTAAGCAAGATCTTGAGTATGCATATTTGTGTCAAAAATAAAACTGCATATCCGAGGAATTGTAATGTAAAATATGCTAGAAATCGTATTGTTATCATCACATGTAAAGTTTGTAAGTCTAAGATTATCGCTAAACGATAATCATCTTTTTATTGTCTAAAGCTTCTATCAAAAATAAGAATTATGGTTTGTAATGTAAAATATATGCAGTTGTTCTTTTAAAAATGTCGCATATAGAGGTCAATACCTCGCTATGAAATCATACGTTATCTAACACGTTCTTATGGTTAAGGACGGGTTATGACATCAATTCCCTATAAAGCCAACCGAATTCTGATCATTTTCAATATCCAAATTCAATCTCTCTCTATATATGTATACGTAAATATATTTATATTTTAATTTTAATTTTAATTTTAATTATAATTCTAATAATAAGGGTATATAGCGAATGTTGTAAGGGTGTAAGTCGAAATTCTGTCCATGTAACGCTACGCTATTTTTAATCATTGTAAGTTATGTTCAACCTTTTTAATTTAATGTCTCGTAGCTAAGTTATTATTATGCTTATTTAATCCGAAGTAATCATGATGTTGGGCTAATTACTAAAATTGGGTAATTGGGCTTTGTACCATAATTGGGGTTTGGACAAAAGAACGACACTTGTGGAAATTAGACTATGGGCTATTAATGGGCTTTATATTTGTTTAACTAAATGATAGTTTGTTAATGTTAATATAAAGATTTACAATTGGGCGTCCCTATAAATTACCATATACACTCGATCGGACACGATGGGCGGGGTATTTATATGTACGAATAATCGTTCATTTAACCGGACACGGGAATGGATTAATAGCCACTAGAATAATTAAAACAGGGGTGAAATTATGTACAAGGACACTTGGTATAATTGATAACAAAATATTAAAACCTTGGGTTACACTCAGTCGACATCCTGGTGTAATTATTAAACAAAGTATTAAAATCTTGTTACAGTTTAAGTCCCCAATTAGTTGGAATATTTAACTTCGGGTATAAGGATAATTTGACGAGGACACTCGCACTTTATATTTATGACTGATGGACTGTTATGGACAAAAACCAGACGGACATATTAAATAATCCAGGACAAAGGACAATTAACCCATGGGCATAAAATTAAAATCAACACGTTAAACATCATGGTTACGGAAGTTTAAATAAGCATAATTCTTTTATTTCATATTTAATTTCCTTTATTTTATATTTAATTGCACTTCTAATTATCGCATTTTTATTGTTATTATATTTAATTGCACTTTTAATTATCGTACTTTTTAATTATCGCAAGTTTATTTTATCGCACTTTTATTATTCGCAATTTCATTATCGTTATTTACTTTACGCTTTAAATTAAGTCTTGTATTTATTATTTTACATTTGGTTTTAACTGCGACTAAATTTTAAAATCGACAAACCGGTCATTAAACGGTAAAAACCCCCCTTTATAATAATAATATTACTTATATATATATTTGTATTTTTATAAAAGTAAACTAATATAGCGTTAAGCTTTGTTTAAAGATTTTCCCTGTGGAACGAACCGGACTTACTAAAAACTACACTACTGTACGATTAGGTACACTGCCTATAAGTGTTGTAGCAAGGTTTAAGTATATCCATTCTCTAAATAAATAAATATCTTGTGTAAAATTGTATCGTATTTAATAGTATTTTCTTGTAGAAATTAATAGTATTTTATACCCCTTAGCTTTAACTATCAAGTATATATATATATATATATATATATATATATATATATATATATATATATATATATATATATATATATATATATATATATATATATATATATATGTAATGTAATAATTTTTTTTTTAAAGATGGTAAGAGAACACCGTGACTATTTTATCAATCATGCATACCGTAATTCAATCAATTTATTTTAGTCATCTTTGATTTCTTGTGTAATAGTGTAGTTGTTTTGAGTGGGGTTTCTTTGATTGAATCCAAAACAGAAAAAGAATATTAAAATATGATGGGGAGATGATTGATGCGTATACATATTATATTGAACTAATATGACACTAGCACATTTATGAATTTAATAATAACAAGTGCGTGCATGTTAGTTGGGTTTATTTTGTTTTGGTTGTGATTGTATTGTCGTCTACATTGTCCACTAGCTACCGACACATTAACCTATTATGGCCAATGTTAAATTATAATCTATCATTACTTCTTTACAAATATACATATACATTAACATTTAAAAGTTATGCGGAGTATTATACAATATACAAATATCACAACCCTTTAATAATTTATATTTACATCATTCTTGTCATAGCGTAAAAAGGATTTAGTTTAATATTCATTTTCATAGTGTAACAAAATTCACTTTAATGTGAGTCCAAAAGGAAAAACTGACTTGTACTTTTACGACACAAGTTAACCATATTGAATGAAATAAAATTTTTCAAGTTATCCTTTATATATCTATATGTACATATGCATAACTATTTATATCTATTTACAAACAATCGTGTCTTGAGTTGTCGGAAAATAGTCAGAGGTCAAATGAATTTATAAAAATAGTTCAAATATTTTGAGACTCAACGTTACAGACTTTGTTTATCGTGTCGAAATCATATCAAGATTAGGTTTAAATTTGATCGGAAATTTCCGGGTCATCACATATAGTACATCAACACTTTACTCTACTGTTGTAACTGTATTTTCGCGAGTCTTATACTCTTGACTAATGTCTTGATCTGGTCCGATGATAATTCCCCCTATACTCTATAGTATTTCTAATGGGTTCATACATTGACCAATGTATAAAGATAGATAATTAATTACCCTTATAATTTTCGACTTTATAAAAAGTTTTAATCACGTTTATTGGTGAAAGGATGATAATAACGAGGTTCAAAATCATAGATAGATAGCGAATACAAAACAATAATCATCCTAACTAGCATTATCAAATCATGGAAAGCAATCAAGTAATTACTCACACATTCGATATTAATAAATCACAAACATCAAACAATAACATTATGACAAATTAATAAAAGAAAGGATAGGTATTACCAATAAATATTGCATGTAGAATAATACTTGTATTCCTTCAAATTATCCAAAACATTACATTGCAAAACTAGCTTATACTCTGGACTATTAAATATATCCCATACGATTCTCTCTATAATCTAGATAGAGAAAGTAGAGAGACACTCTAGAGAGAGAGTAAAAGTGTGTTTAAAAGTTTAATGGTGATTGAGATTGAATTGATTGGATAGATTGGAATGAATGTCAAGCCCACTATTTATAGGCAAAGTTGATGGAAAAATCATAATTCCCCTGAACTACGGCAGACAGTGTGGGGAGTGGCAGCCCGTATGACTTGGGATGACAACCTGTGTATGGACCCCGTGTGCACGGGTCGTGTGGAGTCGACAACCCGTGTAAGGAGGTCGTGTGACTCTGAAATGATGGCAGGCCGTGTGGTTGGAGTGGCATCCCGTGTAGCTTGGATTTACACAGGCTGCCTGGTCTTGATTCTTGGTTTTCAACAGTTTCGCTCTAACTTCATCGTTTCTCATCCGTTGAAATGATTCTTGCGCCCCACACGTTCGTAATTATATATCCTACAATATAAGATCAGCTAAATCGTATTTTCCAAAATTTATAAAATAATTAATTTAAACGCGAGTGAATCGTCTTATTAGCTAGTTTTGCTTGTTTTTCATTCGTTTTTAGTGATTCTTGAAACATAGCCTTCGTAATGACATAATCTTCCAAATGAATCAAATAAATGCTTATTTTAATGATAAAGTCATTACTATATCATAAATGGGGCAAATATCGGGGATAAAAACGTGAATTTTTAGCCGAAATCAATTATGAAGAACTAGAAACAATGATGATGCATTAAAGATCCTGCCAGTATCTTGTATTTATGGTAGGAAAATGCCCATAAATTCAATAGAAAATTGGTTCGATGATGATGACGAATGGTGAGTAGTGTTTGCGACAGGAACATCTCGGTGTAATTGGCTGAAGTAGCCGCGAGAAAGTGAGCTGACTAATAAAGGTATTTGTATTAGACTATGATGTTTCCGAAATCTTCTAGATATATTTATTATTTTCCTTTTTAAAATCTAGAGCTAAGTGTGCTAGGTTTAGTCACAAATTTAATAATCAAAAATCTCTAGTTTGACATGGCCTTTTCAAGTTGAATATCGAATATAACTACGTTAAATTCTTTTGTCGTTTGTTCTTTAAATAGAAAAATTGATTTTTAAGTTATTTTTTTAAAACTTTAGACCTATCTATGAGTGATATTATATACATGGTTATGTCGCTCCTGCCAAGGGCTTCGTAATGATATCTTATTTGTCCAAAGGTGTATAGTGTTGAATGAGATCAAGCTTCAAAGTGAGGTGTTTGATGTTGGAACTAAATGAACAACACATGTCAGTTTTGCACCCGACTCACTGAGCTAGTTTGACCTGTAACACATTAGTTAAATACGTCTGGTTGATCCATCAATTATGATTTTGATCCAAATTTCCTTACAATTGTTTCCTAATTTGTGGCTCTTATTGATGGTAACTAAATCATAGTAATGATTCAGTTTGTGTTTAAATAGAACACAACCTCCTTCGATTGTGACACAGGGAAATAAAGTAAATACACACAATCACCTTTTCAGGCAAAAATTACTATTGCTTCGACAATTGTACCCTGAGAAACAGACCACGTATAAAAGGCTAATCTATTTTAATGTTTAATGCCCCGTCCTAATCCATCCGGACGAAGTCCATATTGATTATAAACGATTCATAATAGTTGATTACATCGCGAGGTACTTGACCTCTAAATGATACATTTTACAAACATTGCATTCGTTCTTAAAAGACAATCTTTCATTTCATCGAAAGTTGACAGGTATGCATACCATTTCATAATATCCAACTATAAATGACCTAATCCGTCATTTACTTAATAATAATCTTTAATGAACTTCAACGACTCGAATGCAACGTCTTTTGAAATATGTCATGAATGACTCCAAGTAATATCTATAAAATGAGCAAATGCACAGCGGAAGGTTTCTTTCATACCTGAGAATAAACATGCTTTAAAGTGTCAACCAAAAGGTTGGTGAGTTCATTAGTTTAACATAAATAATTATTTCATAATTTTAATAGACCACAAGATTTCATACTTCCATTTCTCATAATCATACGTCCCATGCATAGAGATAAAAATATCATTCATATGGATTGAACACCTGGTAACCGACATTCACAATATGTATATAAGAATATCCCCATCATTCCGGGATCCTCCTTCGGACATGATATAAATTTCGAAGCACTAAAGCATCCGGTACTTTGGATGGGGCTTGTTGGGCCCGATAGATCTATCTTTAGAGTTCGCGTCAATTAGGGTGTCTGTTCCCTAATTCTTAGATTACCAGACTATATAAAAAGGGGCATATTCAGTTTCGATCATTCAACCATAGAACGTAATTTCGATTACTTGTGTCTATTTCGTAAAACAGTTATAAAAACAGCGCATGTATTCTCAGTCCCAAAAATATATATTGCAAAAGTATTTAAAAAGGGAATAATGAAACTCACCATACTGTATTTTGTAGTAAAAATACATATAATAGCACTGAACAAGTATAGGGTTGGCCTCAGATTCACGAACCTATATCAATTGTATATCTATTAAAACATATAATGGAAATCACATAATTTCCTTTATTAATTATATATTATTTATGTGTTTGTAGTTTATATAATGTATATTAAATTCCATTTAAAAATATATACTTATATTATATCTTAAAGTATATGTTATATATATTTATTGTATATATATTTAAAATGATTAGAATCTATACATTTAGTTATATTAATATATCCATGTATATATTTAGTATTATATTAAAAATATCAAATTTGTTGTATGTCGGTATTTATATAAGAAATGTTAATATGTCTTGTATATAGTTATATAGATTATTAATATAGTTGTAGTATATATAATAAGTAGGTTTTATGTACCAAATATCTATTTGTCAAAAATGATAGTTTTGATATTAATGATTTTACTAATAATAGTCTACTAATAATAACTTTATTAATGATGATAATACTAATAATAAGAATGATAATGATAATAATGACAGTACATATGTTAATAATGATTCTAATAATTCTAATAAGTACCTAATGATACTAATACTAATATTAATAACAATAATAATAGTTTGTGTTATTTTGATAATAATAACAATCTTAATCATTACAATAGTAATAATACATATATTAGTAATAATAATAATAATGATAAAAAATTATAATTTTAGTAACAATAACATTAATAATAATAATAATAATAATTTTGGTAATGAAATATACCTTCCAAAGCTTTTCAAAAAAAATATGTCCCGAACAGGGTTCGAACCCGAGACCTCTCGCTCACCCGCAAACACACTTAACCATTCTACCATTCTTGTTTTTCTGATTATACTACAACCCAAATATATATATCTAGTACTTGTTTCAACTAGTTCATCATCTTCTTCACCATAATTAAAATCAAACAGAGGCAATTTAACAACAACAAACGAAAGGGTTTTGAACTTAGGATTTATAAACAATCATGAAACAAAAAAATAAAAGTGTTCTTGTAATTAAGTAAATTCAAAAAAAATGAAAACGAGCCTACTGCTGAAGCTAGTAGCTTCCAAAAAAAAAAAAATGTTTTCAGTTTTGAGTTCGTTTTGGACAATCTTTACAACATGAAATATGTTTCAAATCATTCCTAAAAACTATTGGAATCGTCAATTGAACTTAAAACATCAAAATAAGCTCTAATTTCTCGATGAACAAATTAGTTGATTTTTGACAAAATAACTTTGACTCGCAAATTCGAATTCGTTATTAAGAATTGGAACTTGAGATTTTACAGAAAGTTTAAGTAAATGATTCCTAATAACTCTGCATTTTTAGTTTTTGAAATTTGTTTCGAGTTCAAGTTTTTGTATATCACTGTCAAGAACCCATGAACTCAAAAGTTGATTTTTAGATTAAGACTGTTATAGATTATGATTACAACATGAATTGTGTTGCAAATCATCCCTATAATCTTTATGGATCATCAAATTAACTGGAAACATCAAAACAAATTCGAATTTGATTCAAGAACACTCAGTTGACTTTTAAAACCAAAACTTTGACTCCAAAATTAGAATTCGATAGAAAGAATTGAGGATTGAAAACTTACAGATAGTTTAGATAGACGATTCCTAACAAGACTGTATTATTACATTTTGGAAATCTGTTCGAATTTGAAATATGATAAAAATTACCAAGAACAGAGGTGTCGAGCTTATTTTGTGATTTTTGGTTTGTAATTCAATCCTTAACTTCAGTAGTTCATTTATAATGTAAAAATCTTTGTTTTTGAAGTTGACAGATAACAAAATGCAAACATAAAACAAAAATTTTAAAGCTTGATCGTGATATGTAACAAACTGGGAATCTATTTGTACTTATTATTTTTTTTTATATAATTATTATAAATATAAATATAATAATAATGGTACTTTAAATATAAAAATAATAATAGTATAAATAAAAAAAATAATGTTTTTTATTAATCATAATAACCTTAATGATAATTATAACAAGTTTGTATCTTGAAAAATAACAATACTTATAATTATTTTAGTAATTTTAATAATAATAATAATGATATTAGTAATATTAATATTGTTAGAAATACTAATATTAATATAACATATTATGCGTATTAAATTTAATATTACTGTTACTAATATTATTATTAGTATTAATAATAATAATGAAATTAATGATCTTAATATAGCACTTATATTCAAATTTGTAATTACCTTTACTATACTAATATTATAATTTATTATTAATTAGGTAATTTTTAACATATCTTCTATATTTAATAATTATACATTTTTATATAGTACAATATACATAAACACGTTTTAAATACACGTTGCAAGTTATTTATATATCTAACAACCAATATTCCAACTTAAGTTATTTAAACAAAGACATTTTAATAACAAGTTCTATTATAACGAAAAATGTTTTCGCACTTTTGAAAATAGATCAATCAAGTATTATGAAATTCAATTCTCCATTAACTTCTGTCTGACACTAGATAAGTGATTCCTTGTTCTCATTTGAAAATCACTTTACCATTTATTCCGAATACCGTTAAAAAGAAACGATTTCTCAAATTAACGTGGGCCTCGTAACAGAGACTCGTAATCATAATTCAATCATATGATATTATCTTTTAATTCCATCAATAACTATATTGAACAAATATCGTAACAAACACGTTTATGTAAAGTATTATACATCTAATACCTTAACGTTTTCAATTAATAAGTATATATTATATATACATATCTATATACACATAAATGTTCGTGAATCGTCAGACATGGTCAAAGGGTAATTGATTACATGAATATAGATTTCAAAACTTTCGAGACTCAACATTACAGATTTTGCTTATCGTGTCGGAAACATATAAAGATTAAAGTTTAAATTTGATCGGAAATTCCCGGGTCATCACAGTACCTACCCGTTAAAGAAATTTCGTCCCGAAATTTGATCGAGGTCGTCATGGCTAACTATAAAAATGTTTTCATGACGAATATGAGTCGATGGATCGAGTTTTATCATCATTGAGTAATATAGATAAAAAAAATTTGATTACGCGAAGAGTATAATCGAAGCTATCGCAAGAGAGGGAAATAAGTAAATGTAGAATCGTTTTAACTGATGACGTAGTTATGATTAATTTTTGGAATTTATGGGATTTAAAGAAAATCTTCGTAATAAGATTTGGTTCTTCGGCGATATAGGAAATCAGATCTTCTTTGATTAAATGCAATAATCTGTTTCGATTGCTCTGTCGGATATTTTACTATAAATCCATTCCCTTCGTTTCCTTATTTTCACAGCTCACACATTCCATTCTTTCTCCCCTGATTCATATTTTTAAAGCATTCATCAATATGCTCCATCCAGTACTGATTCTTGATATACTCCTAACTTTTATATCTATCATTCTTCTTTTTCATCTACCGCTGGAGGAGTCTATTCACTTTTTCCATACTCTTGGCTTTATAGTGTTTTTAGTTCTCCTGTGTCTTTACGTTGCAATACTTATTGATATACACGGTTTGTAATTTATGTGTTGTTGTCTGGATTTATATCTTTCCTTATTCTTCGAAGTCCATGCTTCTGTTTCATATAATCATTGTCATCCATAGTTAATGCTCTCTCCTATTTGCTGCGATCTATACCCTCATTTACACTTCGAAACTTCATTCTTTCGTTTCCTCTTCTTGTCATTAAGCACCGCATGTAATGGTCCAGAATTAGTAGGTATGAAGTTTTGGATGAACATAGTTAATGTTCTAAGAAGGAAATCATGATGGCATGATCTTGATTTGGTAAATTACCAGAATATTATGTTCTTAATATGTTTAGAGATTGAGTAGAATGTAAGAGTCGTGTAAATGGCACATGATGACGGTATGTTCTGTGAATCATCACGTTCCATTAGAAACTAAGCATGACTTACTGTAATATAATCACGTTGATCAAGTGTCATTATATTATACTAACTCATGCTTCAGTTCCCAACACTACTTCAAAATATTCATATTTTAACTCGAAGGTTTCAAAATTTAGAAACTAAAATAGTTTCTTTTATGATGTAACACAGATAGCGTGAAGAGGTAATGATTTCAGATAAGAATGGTTATGGAATATCTTCAGGCATATGGAGGATATTTATAATGGAAGATATGATGATATCTTAGAATATTTAAGATAAGATGATGATGAAGAATATTGTCCGCAAAGGTTTTAGAGTAAGGAGTAAGGTATTCGTTAAAGACTTCATCAGAAACAGAATCATCAGGATTCTTTAAATACAGAGTTTGGTCCTTGTATTTGTCCTTGGTCTCCTTCATACTTTGCCCAATCCGTTTTCCAGTTCCAAACCTTCTCTTTTTCTCAGCTTTACCACCATACCATTCTTTATCATCAAACTTTTGACTGTTAAAGTCGTTTACAGTTTTTGCTGCTTCATCAGCATTTTTTTTTCCCAATTTCAGAGAACTAGTTCATAGTTTGGGATGTTTTTCTGAAACTTCACATTCGAAGTATGTAAGTCTTGGAGGTAGACGTTATATGTATACATATAACTGTTGGCATAGAATCGCTACGAAATTCAAAATACTGATTGCTGATTCCCAGTAGTTGGTATGACAATTACCGTTACGGGATATAGGTGAGTACATGATGGGTTTTAATGAATAAGTATAGTGACTTTTCGGAGAGGCTTAAGTCGAAGGTTAATGAAGTTGTTGATAAGTTTACTGCTAATGTGGCGAGATCTAAAAGGGTCCCCAGTAACGATGGTGAAAGGGCAATGTATCTATCGAGATTATAATAAAATTATTTTTACTAAAAAGTCGAAGTTGACTTGCTGGAGCTGTGACAAAACTGGCTACTTTGAAAAGGATTCGTAAGGTTGTTTTTGAAAATAAATGATAAAGAATTCAACACGGGTATGTGTTAAACTATAACTTTGGGTTCGAGAGTTTTTCAGGTACAAGACTTCGGGTAATGTGTGGTTGGATCATCATCTCGATTGTTCACTATTTGAAGTGTCTTCCGAAATTTTGAAGTGTTTTAAATGCAGCTTGTCATTGTCAATATCCAAAGGATGAAATCGTCATGAATCTCGATTGATTCTCATATCCTTCTGAGTGTTATAAATAAAAGTGATGTTCTATCACAGTTTTGAAGTCAAAGTATAGCTTTGAAAAATGTAAAGATCTAAGAGTGATGGGTTTGCTTATATCTCGAGTTGCATTCTGAGATTTCAAAATCAGAATATGTAATTGAATTTGAATGAGTATGGTTGCTTTGATTTCTTATAAAAGAAGGTATACTTTTGTGAAAATAAGGAGTATAGTTGATGATTTACTGAATTAGAATCGAAGAATGTAATATATTAATTGTGAATTTATATATTTCTCGGGTATTACCTACCCGTAAAAAAAATTTCACAAATAATATTTTACACAAGAATTTTTCATTACAGTCTTTATGAAAATATATGTATGTATATTTTCTTCAGATGTAATACAGATTTAATGAGTTAATATCATATTAAGCTCATAGAACTCTTGCTAACTTTGCAAGATACGAATGTTGTTTTCTGGTAAGTTTCGAGTACATCGAAGATGAGAGTGTAAAATCAAACATGTTATTGAATGATACACTTGATTTATTATGAAACTCAATTCATTTAACTGAAACAGATATTGTAGTTAACGATGATTAGGTTGTTAACGAATGATGTACATCATAGCATATTAATAATATGAATTTAACCGAGTAGTATCTACCCTTTTTCAATTCATACTCAATAGCTTAGTACGAAAGATTCATTATAGTTTCAGAATTCATATATATAAAATATATATATAAATTCTTCCGAAAGAATGAGTTATTACTTCATAACTCGTTAATACAATATATTCGTTGTTGATCAGTGATGATGTCCACGACGATTCTTGAACTGGCAGAGCTTATGATGCTATAGGTGCAGCTAGTGCTGATGATACTGACAACACTAACGGTGCTGGTGATGCTGACTGAAATGTCCCGTTCTTATTGATTAAAAACGTTCCATATTAATTGATTTCGTTGCGAGGTTTTGACCTCTATATGAGACGTTTTTCAAAGACTGCATTCATTTTAAAACAAACCATAACCTTTATTTCATCAATAAAGGTTTAAAAAGCTTTACGTAGATTATCAAATAATGATAATCTAGAATATCCTGTTTACACACGATCATTACATAATAGTTTACAATACAAATATGTTACAACAAAATAAGTTTCTTGAATGCAGTTTTTACACAATATCATACAAGCATGGACTCCAAATCTCGTCCTTATTTAAGTATGCGACAGCGGAAGCTCTTAATAATCACCTGAGAATAAACATGCTTAAAACGTCAACAAAAATGTTGGTGAGTTATAGGTTTAACTTATATATATCAAATCGTAACAATAGACCACAAGATTTCATATTTCAATACACATCCCATACATAGAGATAAAAATCATTCATATGGTGAACACCTGGTAACCGACATTAACAAGATGCATATATAAGAATATCCCCATCATTCCGGGACACCCTTCGGATATGATATAAATTTCGAAGTACTAAAGCATCCGGTACTTTGGATGGGGTTTGTTAGGCCCAATAGATCTATCTTTAGGATTCGCGTCAATTAGGGTGTCTGTTCCCTAATTTTTAGATTACCAGACTTAATAAAAAGGGGCATATTTGATTTCGATAATTCAACCATAGAATGTAGTTTCACGTACTTGTGTCTATTTTGTAAATCATTTATAAAACCTGCATGTATTCTCATCCCAAAAATATTAGATTTTAAAAGTGGGACTATAACTCACTTTCACAGATTTTTACTTCGTCGGGAAGTAAGACTTGGCCACTGGTTGATTCACGAACCTATAACAATATATACATATATATCAAAGTATGTTCAAAATATATTTACAACACTTTTAATATATTTTGATGTTTTAAGTTTATTAAGTCAGCTGTCCTCGTTAGTAACCTACAACTAGTTGTCCACAGTTAGATATACAGAAATAAATCGATAAATATTATCTTGAATCAATCCACGACCCAGTGTATACGTATCTCAGTATTGATCACAACTCAAACTATACATATTTTGGAATCAACCTCAACCCTGTATAGCTAACTCCAACATTCACATATAGAGTGTCTATGGTTGTTCCGAAATATATATAGATGTGTCGACATGATAGGTCGAAACATTGTATACGTGTCTATGGCATCTCAAGATTACATAATATACAATACAAGTTGATTAAGTTATGGTTGGAATAGATTTGTTACCAATTTTCACGTAGCTAAAATGACAAAAATTATCCAATCTTATTTTACCCATAACTTCTTCATTTTAAATCCGTTTTGAGTGAATCAAATTGCTATGGTTTCATATTGAACTCTATTTTATGAATCTAAATAGAAAAAGTATAGGTTTATAGTCGGAAAAATAAGTTACAAGTCGTTTTTGTAAAGGTAGTCATTTCAGTCGAAAGAACGACGTCTAGATGACCATTTTAGAAAACATACTTCCACTTTGAGTTTAACCATAATTTTTGGATATAGTTTCATGCTCATAATAAAAATAATTTTCTCAGAATAACAACTTTTAAATCAAAGTTTATCATAGTTTTTAATTAACTAACCCAAAACAGCCCGCGGTGTTACTACGACGGCGTAAATCCAGTTTTACGGTGTTTTTCGTGTTTCCAGGTTTTAAATCATTAAGTTAGCATATCATATAGATATAGAACATGTGTTTAGTTGATTTTAAAAGTCAAGTTAGAAGGATTAACTTTTATTTGCGAACAAGTTTAGAATTAACTAAACTATGTTCTAGTGATTACAAGTTTAAACCTTCGAATAATATAGCTTTATATGTATGAATCGAATGATGTTATGAACATCATTACTACCTTAAGTTCCTTGGATAAACCTACTGGAAAAGAGAAAAATGGATCTAGCTTCAACGGATCCTTGGATGGCTCGAAGTTCTTGAAGCAGAATCATGACACGAAAACAAGTTCAAGTAAGATCATCACTTGAAGTAAGATTGTTATAGTTATAGAAATTGAACCAAAGTTTGAATATGATTATTACCTTGTATTAGAATGATAACCTACTGTAAGAAACAAAGATTTCTTGAGGTTAGATGATCACCTTGCAAGATTGGAAGTGAGCTAGCAAACTTGAAACTATTCTTGATTTTATGTAACTAGAACTTGTAGAATTTATGAAGAACACTTAGAACTTGAAGATAGAACTTGAGAGAGATCAATTGGATGAAGAAAATTGAAGAATGAAAGTATTTGTAGGTGTTTTTGGTCGTTGGTATATGGATTAGATATAAAGTATATGTAATTTTGTTTTCATGTAAATAAGTCATGAATGATTACTCATATTTTTGTAATTTTATGAGATATTTCATGCTAGTTGCCAAATGATGGTTCCCACATGTGTTAGGTGACTCACATGGGCTGCTAAGAGCTGATCATTGTAGTGTATATACCAATAGTACATACATCTAAAAGCTGTGTATTGTACGAGTACGAATACGGGTGCATACGAGTAGAATTGTTGATGAAACTGAACGAGGATGTAATTGTAAGCATTTTTGTTAAGTAGAAGTATTTTGATAAGTGTATTGAAGTCTTTCAAAAGTGTATAAATACATATTAAAACACTACATGTATATACATTTTAACTGAGTCGTTAAGTCATCGTTAGTCGTTACATGTAAGTGTTGTTTTGAAACCTTTAGGTTAACGATCTTGTTAAATGTTGTTAACCCAATATTTATAATATCAAATGAGATTTTAAATTATTATATTATCATGATATTATCATGTATGAATATCTCTTAATATGATATATATACATTAAATGTCTTTACAACGATAATCGTTACATATATGTCTCGTTTAAAAATCATTAAGTTAGTAGTCTTGTTTTTACATATGTAGTTCATTGTTAATATACTTAATGATATGTTTACTTATCATAGTATCATGTTAACTATATATATATCCATATGTATGTCATCATATAGTTTTTACAAGTTTTAACGTTCGTGAATCACCGGTCAACTTGGGTGGTCAATTGTCTATATGAAACATATTTCAATTAATAAAGTCTTAACAAGTTTGATTGCTTAACATGTTGGAAACATTTAATCATGTAAATATCAATCTCAATTAATATATATAAACATGGAAAAGTTCGGGTCACTACAGTACCTACCTGTTAAATAAATTTCGTCCCGAAATTTTAAGCTGTTGAAGGTGTTGACGAATCTTCTGGAAATAGATGCGGGTATTTCTTCTTCATCTGACCTTCACGCTTCCAGGTGAATTCGGGTCATCTACGAGCATTCCATCGAACCTTAACAATTGGTATCTTGTTTTGCTTAAGTCTTTTAACCTCACGATCCATTATTTCGACGGGTTCTTCGATGAATTGAAGTTTTTCGTTGATTTGGATTTCATCTAACGGAATAGTGAGATCTTCTTTAGCAAAACATTTCTTCAAATTCGAGACGTGGAAAGTGTTATGTACAGCCGCGAGTTGTTGAGGTAACTCAAGTCGGTAAGCTACTGGTCCGACACGATCAATAATCTTGAATGGTCCAATATACCTTGGATTTAATTTCGCTCGTTTACCAAATCGAACAACGCCTTTCCAAGGTGCAACTTTAAGCATGACCATCTCTCCAATTTCAAATTCTATATCTTTTCTTTTAATGTCAGCGTAGCTCTTTTGTCGACTTTGGGCGGTTTTCAACCGTTGTCGAATTTGGATGATCTTCTCGGTAGTTTCTTGTATAATCTCCGGACCTGTAATCTGTCTATCCCCCACTTCACTCCAACAAATCGGAGACCTGCACTTTCTACCATAAAGTGCTTCAAACGGCGCCATCTCAATGCTTGAATGGTAGCTGTTGTTGTAGGAAAATTCTGCTAACGGTAGATGTCGATCCCAACTGTTTCCGAAATCAATAACACATGCTCGTAGCATGTCTTCAAGCGTTTGTATCGTCCTTTCGCTCTGCCCATCAGTTTGTGGATGATAGGCAGTACTCATGTCTAGACGAGTTCCTAATGCTTGCTGTAATGTCTGCCAGAATCTTGAAATAAATCTGCCATCCCTATCAGAGATAATAGAGATTTGTATTCCATGTCTGGAGACGACTTCCTTCAAATACAGTCGTGCTAACTTCTCCATCTTGTCATCTTCTCTTATTGACAGGAAGTGTGCTGATTTGGTGAGACGATCAACTATTACCCAAATAGTATCAAAACCACTTGCAGTCTTTGGCAATTTAGTGATGAAATCCATGGTAATGTTTTCCCATTTCCATTTCGGGATTTCGGGTTGTTGAAGTAGACCTGATGGTTTCTGTCATAACCCGTCCTTAACCCTAAGAACGAGTTAGATAACGTATGATTTCATTGCGAGGTATTGACCTCTATATGAGACATTTTTAAAAGAAAACTGCATATATTTTACATTACAAACCACAAATCTTATTTTTGATACAAGCTTTAGACGATAGAAAGATGATTATCGTTTAGCGATAATCTTCGACTTACAAACTTTACAAATAATGATAACAACACGATTTCTAGTATATTTTACAACACAAATCCTCGGGTATGCAGTTTTATTTTTGACACAAATATGCGTACGCAAGATCCTGCTCAAATTCAACATAATGCAGCGGAAACTTCTAATTATCACCTGAGAATAAACATGTTTAAAACGTCAACATAAAGTTGGTGAGATATAGGTTTAGTGCCGGCAGCAATATATATATAGACCACAAGATTTCATATATAAACAGTTTAATAAAAATATTCTAAGTGGTTGAGCACTTGGTAACCATACTTAACAATTAATCACGTCGCATATTCCCTTTAATATGAAATCTTACTACACTGTACCAAGTGTAGTCACGAAACGAAGTACTGTGCAACCGTTGAATACTGGTCGTCCAGTCCGGTTGGGGTTGTCAAGCCCGATAGATCTATCAACAGGATTCGCGTTTACAATACCGCTGTAAATATTAGTTACCAAGCTACAGGGAAGTATGCCAGTGGTACAACTCAACGTAGAATATATTTTTCAGTTACTTGTGTCCATAACGTAAAACATAAAATACATGTATTCTCATCCCGAAATATTTAAAGTTTAAAAGTGAGACTATATACTCACTTTCGTCTTGAAGATATATATATAATTTGACTTGGTCTCCGGTTGATATCACGAACCTATCCATATATAGTTTATCAATATATTTCTATTTTAAACAATCGTCACATATATATACTTTTTATACTTTTAATAGTTTTAATAATTTCTTAGTCCGTAGTTAGCAGTCCGATGTTAGTAATTCAATTTTAATGGTTCATTTTTAGGTGTTTAATAAACCCCCAATGAAATAAATAAAAACCCCCATCGTATATGTATTGGTCGAAATTAATCTTGACCCATGGTACCGGTGTTGTCAAATGACGTGTTGCGTACATAAAGTACCGGTGTTGTCAAATGACGTGTTGCGTACAATCATGGGATCTTATGATTAATCTTCTCGTATTGTTTACGGGTGATCCTGAACCATATAAAATTAAATTATGAGTACATATATATAAAATATCATGTTATTTCAAAAAGATGTGATTTATTTAATTTTCTCCAATTATTTTCGTAGCCAAACTAGTCTTAGATATCCGATCTCGTTTTGGTCATAGTTTCTTCGTTACAACTCCGTTTTCGTTGATTCAACTTGCCACTTCCTTGGATCGAGTCCCTCTTTAAGACTATGAACTGTAAATACCTTAGTTTGTATTCGAAATCACAGGTCATAGGTCAAACTTTAGTGAAACTTATGAAGTTAATCATTTTCCATCATGTAAACAACCTTAAATGATTATTTTTCTAAAAATACTTATACTTTGAGTTAAATCATGAAATTTTTATGTGTTATCATATTCTTAGTAAAAATCATTTTTCCAGAAAATAAACCTCCAATTCAAAGTTTAAGATGGTTTTTAATTATCCAACCCAAAACAGCCCCCGGTTGCACTCCGACGTCATAAAAACAGTTTTTAAGGTGTTCTTTGAAAAACCAAGTTATACCTTGTTAAATTAGCATATTTTTAAGTTATATTACAGGTCTTGAAGTATTTTAAAAGTTAATTTAGAAGGATCTATTTAGTTTGCGAACAAGTTTGAAATCATTCAAACTATGTTCTAGTTTATAAACTCATATATATATAGCTATAAATATATGAATTGAAAAAGAGTTGAAGTAGAGTTTTTACCTCAAGTTTAAAATGTAAAGTTGCTGGAAAGAAGTAGTAAAATAAAAGTTGAGAGAGTTCTTGCAAGTGTGTGTGAAAATTGGAAGTAAAATTTGGAAAATGAATGTGTAAAAATGAGTTAGAAATGGTGCTTATTTATAGGCTTGAAAATTTGGTTTTTAGTGAAAATATCTAAGATAAGTTAAAATTTATTATGTCATGAATGACATATTATTCCAATAATTGAAGATTTCTATTGGTATATACCAATAGTAAATACTTCTAGAAGCTGTGTATAGTACCCTAGATATACGTATAGGATTATTGAGGAAACGGAACGAGAATTCAAATATAACTATCTTTTGTAAATATACTTATATTGTTTTATGTATAAAAGCCCTTTAAAAATGATTAAATACATTACTTATACGATATATGTATAAACATTATAAATCATCAGTATTTATGTCAAATAACGTTACGTATGGTTATTGTTTTGAAAACTTAAGTTAGTAGTTTCAAAATATACTTATGACTTTTTGTTATTAATACAAAATGAGATATTAAAACATCCTTAGATCATGTTAAATATGTATGTATAATTATCATATATTGTATAGTTCGTGATATCATCGGTCAAACTAGACGGTCACACGTTGTGTAAAACTCTTTTCAAAAACATAAATCTTAACAATTTGGATTGCTTATCATGTTGGTAAGGTTTAATTTATATAAATATTAATCTTATAAGTATAGAACGATTGAAAAAGTGCGGGTCATTACAGTACCTACCCGTTAAATAAATTTCGTCCCGAAATTTTAAAATTGTACCTATTTTGCGTCATCGGAAAACAAGTGTGGATATTTTTGTTTCATTTGATCCTCTCGTTCCCAAGTAAACTCGGGACCCCTTCGAGCATTCCAACGAACCTTAACGATCGGTATGTTGCTCTGCTTGAGCCGTTTAACTTCACGATCCATGATTTCGATTGGTTCTTCGATGAATTGTAGTTTCTCGTCGACATGGATTTCTTCAAGAGGAATGGTGAGGTCTTCCTTTGCAAGACACTTCTTAAGGTTTGAGACGTGAAAGGTATTATGTACTCCGACGAGTTGTTGCGGTAACTCGAGTCGATAAGCTACCGGTCCAATGCGTTCGATGATCTTGAACGGGCCTACATACCTTGGGTTTAGTTTACCCCTTTTTCCAAAACGTATTACACCTTTCCAAGGTGACACCTTTAACATAACCATGTCACCGATCTGAAACTCTAATGGTTTCCTTCGAACATCGGCGTAGCTCTTTTGGCGACTACGGGCTGTTTTCAATCTCTCCTTGATTTGTACTATCTTCTCAGTCGTTTCGTGTATGATCTCGGGACCAGTTAATTGTCGATCTCCTACTTCATTCCAACAAATAGGAGATCTACACTTCCTTCCGTACAATGCTTCGAATGGCGCAGCTTTAATGCTCGCATGATAACTATTATTATACGAGAATTCTGCTAATGGTAGATATTTATCCCATCCGTTTCCAAAATCGATCACACATGCCCTGAGCATGTCTTCAAGAGTCTGAATCGTTCTTTCACTCTGCCCGTCGGTTTGCGGATGATACGCGGTACTCATATCCAAACGAGTTCCTAGGGCCTCCTGTAGTGATTGCCAGAACTTTGATGTAAATCTACTATCACGATCGGATATAATGGAAATAGGTATTCCATGCCTTGAAACAACTTCCTTTATATACAATCGTAATAGTTTCTCCATTCTATCTGTTTCCTTTATAGGCAAGAAGTGTGCAGACTTGGTGAGACGATCAACAATCACCCAAATGGTGTCGTATCCCCAGGCAGTCTTTGGTAACTTCGTGATGAAATCCATGGTAATACCATCCCATTTCCATTCTGGGATTTCTGGTTGTTGAAGTAACCCTGACGGCTTCTGGTGTTCAGCTTTGACTTTGGAACAAGTTAAACATTACCCAACATATGTTGCAACGTCTGTCTTTAAATTAGGCCACCAATAATGTGTCTTAAGATCTTGGTACATCTTTCCAACTCCAGGATGTATCGAGTATCTTGTCTTATGTGCCTCATTCAATATCAACTTCCTTAATCCACCCAACTTCGATACCCAAATACGGTTTGCAAAATATCGAATTCCGTCTTCCCGTATAACGAGTTGCTTCTCATACTTCTTCATTATTTCATTTCCTATATTTTCTTTAGTAAGTGCTTCTCGTTGAACTTCTTTGATTTGTGAGTTGAGATTCATGCGAATTTTTATGTTCATCGCTCGTACTCGAATTGGTTCTCGTTCCTTTCTACTTAAAGCATCGGCCACCACGTTCGCCTTCCCGGGATGATAACGAATTTCACAATCATAGTCGTTTATTAACTCGACCCACCTACGTTGTCTCATGTTCAGCTGTTTCTGATCAAAAATATGTTGAAGGCTTTTATGATCAGTAAACACAGTGCATTTAACCCCATACAAGTAGTGTCTCCATATCTTCAATGCAAACACGACTGCTCCCAGTTCTAGATCATGCGTCGTATAATTCCGCTCGTGAATCTTCAATTGTCGGGATGCGTATGCAATAACTTTCTTTCGTTGCATAAGAACGCAACCAAAACCTTGTCGCGAAGCGTCACAATATATTTCAAAATCATCGTTCCCTTCTGGTAACGATAAAATAGGCGCCGTAGTTAACTTCTTCTTTAGTAATTGAAATGCACTCTCCTGCTCAGAAGTCCATTCATATTTCTTCCCTTTTTGCGTTAACGCTGTCAACGGCTTAGCTATTCGGGAAAAATCTTGAATAAACCTTATATAATAACCGGCTAAACCCAAAAATTGACGTATCTGCGTTGGTGTCTTAGGAGTCTCCCATTTTTCAATGGCTTCAGTTTTTGCTGGATCAACCTGAATTCCTTTGCTACTAACAACGTGGCCAAGAAATTGAACTTCTTTCAACCAAAAAGCACACTTAGAAAATTTAGCATATAGTTGTTCTTTTCTCAACAACTCTAATATCAACCTTAAATGCTCTTCATGCTCTTGCTCACTCTTGGAATAGATAAGAATATCATCAATGAAAACGATAACAAACTTATCTAAATACGGACTACAAACTCGATTCATGAGGTCCATGAATACAGCTGGCGCATTCGTCAATCCAAACGGCATAACCAAAAATTCGTAATGACCATAACGTGTCCGAAAAGCAGTTTTCGGTATATCTTCTTCTTTGACACGTAATTGATGATAGCCCGTCCTTAAGTCAATTTTTGAGTACACACATGATCCTTGGAGTTGATCAAATAAGTCGTCAATTCTCGGTAGTGGATACCGATTCTTGATAGTTAACTTATTTAATTCACGATAATCTATACACATCCTAAAAGATCCATCTTTCTTTTTAACAAATAGAATCGGAGCTCCCCACGGTGAAGTACTTGGTCGTATGAATCCATGATCCAGTAATTCTTTTAACTGACTCTGAAGTTCTTTTAACTCGGACGGTGCAAGTCTATATGGAGCACGAGCCACTGGTGCAGCTCCTGGTACTAAATCTATTTGAAATTCTACAGATCTAAATGGAGGTAATCCCGGCAACTTTTCCGGAAAGACTTCAGGAAAATCTCTTGCCACAGGCACGTCATTGATGCTCTTCACTTTTTCCTTTGTTTCGACTTTATTAACATGTGCTAAGATAGCATAGCACCCTTTCTTCAAGCACTTTTGAGCTTTCAAATAACTAATGAGTTTTAGCTTTGAGTTACCCTTCTCTCCATAAATCATTACTGGCGTTTTATCCTTACGAGGAATGCGAATTGCCTTCTTGGCGCACACAACTTCAGCTCCTATTTTGGACATCCAGTCCATGCCGACTATTACATCAAAACTTCCTAATTCTACGGGTATCAAGTCAATTTTAAACGTTTCTCCGGCTAAATTTATTTTACAATCACGGCAAATTTTATCGGCTTTAATTAGTTTACCATTAGCTAACTCAATCATGTACTTAGCATCGAGAGGTAATGATGAACAATTCAATTTAGCGTGAAAGTCTCTACACACGTAACTTCTATCAGCACCAGTATCAAATATAATAGATGCGGATAAGTTATTAATGGTAAACGTACCCGTAACAAGCTCCGGGTCTTCACATGCCTCTTTAGCATTAATAACAAATGCTCTTCCACGTGCAGGTCCGATATTCTTCTCTGGATTCGGGCACTGGCTCTTATAGTGGCCTTGTTTTCCACACCCAAAACAAGTAATGGTAGCCAAAGCAGTTCTATTTGCGTTGGTGGCAGGAGTCTTGGCACCATTTGTATTCGTAACGAGAGCCCTACAATCTTCAGCAAGATGACCCTGTCGATTACATTTGTTGCATACCACACTACAGTAACCAAAGTGATGTTTGTGACATCGGTTGCATAAAGGACTTTGTCCTTTGTAACCAAAACCTGAACCACTACCCGCACCTTTCGGGGTTTCTTGTTTCTTAAAAGTTTGTTGTTGATTACCTCGATCATAGCTTCCATTCCACTTTCTCTTGTTACCTGATACCTTCACATCAGTATTGAATGCTTTCTTATCCAAAATGACCTGATCCATTAGCTCGTTTGCCATGGTTATAGCTTCATGAATTGTCTTAGGTTTCGATGCTGTAACATTTGCCTTGACCTTTTTGGGCAAACCATCTTTGTACATTTCAATCTTCCGTTCTTCGGTTGGAACCAATTCAGGACATAGCAAAACTAATTCCATGAATCGCTGATTGTAGTTGGTGATTTCAGTACCAATAACCTTCAGACTTCGTAACTCATCTTCCAACTTCCTAACCTCGTTCCTTGGACAATATTCATTGATTAACATTGTTTTGAATTCTTCCCAAGGAGTATCATAAGCTACATCTCCTCCTACAGCCTTCACATAATTTTTCCACCACGTGAGTGCACTATCTTGTAAAGTGCACGATGCGTATTTGGTCATGTCCTTTTCAACACAACCACTGATTTTGAACACAGTTTCCATCTTTTCTATCCACCGGGTTAAACCGATCGGTCCTTCTGTTCCACTGAATGATGAGGGCTTGCAAGCTTGAAAAGTTTTGTAAGTGCACCCCACACGAGGATTTGGGTTAACTGCAGCACCTCTTGCAGCCTCGACCCATAACATTCTGTCGTTCACTCGCTGATTGATGAGTTCCTGGATTTCTTGTTCCGTCATTCGGTTCAATCGCGCCATATTCTTCTATAAGAATGAAAAGAAAATAATTATTCACATGGAATATTATAGATGTAGTGTATATTTACAGTACATTATAGCTTATTAATAATATGAACCAGGTATTATTATAAAAGCCTTTTCTTCTTATTAGCGTTTTATAATTATATCTAGGGTAGTACCTACCCGTTAATGTTCATACTTAATAGCTTAGTACCGAACCAATTACTACAATCTAAATAATACTTAACCATGGAAAATTATTGCATTTCACACTTCACTATTTTACATATGCTTATCTTACATCGAACATTAATCAAACCACACTAATAATATTATACAAAACATTATATGATCCCATGGTTTAATACGGCAGCGCATCGTTTGGTCTATTTTCTAGGACGTTTAGGTTCAAAGAATCGCTTAACGCTTATCCTGGCTGTCTGCCTATATTTTGGCTGTGGGACTAAAGAACTGGATGCCGGGATAGAACGAATAGGAATAGCGGGAATAGGGGTGGTAGTGTCTAGTGGAGTTGGTGCCACATCATCCTTACTAAACTCGGGATTTGAATTTTCTAATTCATTAGCCTTTCATTTCTTTCCTAGTTCGAACTCGTCTTTTGTAATTTCCTGTATTTCTTCCTCGGGTTCACTTTCCTCCTCGGGTTCACTTTCCTCCTCGGGTTCACTTTTCGGGTTCTCTATAGTCGGTTCATCCGGAATTTGTGAGTCTTCCCCAAAGATATTATTTTCGTCATCGGATAGGTTAATGACTGGAACACCATCTGAAGATTCTGATTCGGAGTCGCTGAATGTGATAATAAGTTTTGAGCCCGACATCTATCACACCACAACTAACTCATTAGTACTACATAATATTTACATATAAATTTTAACCAACAGTGATAAGCAATGGTTTTTGAAATCAGACCCGGTCAAAGTCCAGACTTACTAATGTATCCTAACGACTTATCAGTTAGACACACTAATGCAAACCTGGTTCGCTAAGACCACCGCTCTGATACCACATGTCATAACCCGTCCTTAACCCTAAGAACGAGTTAGATAACGTATGATTTCATTGCGAGGTATTGACCTCTATATGAGACATTTTTAAAAGAAAACTGCATATATTTTACATTACAAACCACAAATCTTATTTTTGATACAAGCTTTAGACGATAGAAAGATGATTATCGTTTAGCGATAATCTTCGACTTACAAAATTTACAAATAATGATAACAACACGATTTCTAGTATATTTTACAACACAAATCCTCGGGTATGCAGTTTTATTTTTGACACAAATATGCGTACGCAAGATCCTGCTCAAATTCAACATAATGCAGCGGAAACTTCTAATTATCACCTGAGAATAAACATGTTTAAAACGTCAACATAAAGTTGGTGAGATATAGGTTTAGTGCCGGCAGCAATATATATATAGACCACAAGATTTCATATATAAACAGTTTAATAAAAATATTCTAAGTGGTTGAGCACTTGGTAACCATACTTAACAATTAATCACGTCGCATATTCCCTTTAATATGAAATCTTACTACACTGTACCAAGTGTAGTCACGAAACGAAGTACTGTGCAACCGTTGAATACTGGTCGTCCAGTCCGGTTGGGGTTGTCAAGCCCGATAGATCTATCAACAGGATTCGCGTTTACAATACCGCTGTAAATATTAGTTACCAAGCTACAGGGAAGTATGCCAGTGGTACAACTCAACGTAGAATATATTTTTCAGTTACTTGTGTCCATAACGTAAAACATAAAATACATGTATTCTCATCCCGAAATATTTAAAGTTTAAAAGTGGGACTATATACTCACTTTCGTCTTGAAGATATATATATAATTTGACTTGGTCTCCGGTTGATATCACGAACCTATCCATATATAGTTTATCAATATATTTCTATTTTAAACAATCGTCACATATATATACTTTTTATACTTTTAATAGTTTTAATAATTTCTTAGTCCGTAGTTAGCAGTCCGATGTTAGTAATTCAATTTTAATGGTTCATTTTTAGGTGTTTAATAAACCCCCAATGAAATAAATAAAAACCCCCATCGTATATGTATTGGTCGAAATTAATCTTGACCCATGGTACCGGTGTTGTCAAATGACGTGTTGCGTACATAAAGTACCGGTGTTGTCAAATGACGTGTTGCGTACAATCATGGGATCTTATGATTAATCTTCTCGTATTGTTTACGGGTGATCCTGAACCATATAAAATTAAATTATGAGTACATATATATAAAATATCATGTTATTTCAAAAAGATGTGATTTATTTAATTTTCTCCAATTATTTTCGTAGCCAAACTAGTCTTAGATATCCGATCTCGTTTTGGTCATAGTTTCTTCGTTACAACTCCGTTTTCGTTGATTCAACTTGCCACTTCCTTGGATCGAGTCCCTCTTTAAGACTATGAACTGTAAATACCTTAGTTTGTATTCGAAATCACAGGTCATAGGTCAAACTTTAGTGAAACTTATGAAGTTAATCATTTTCCATCATGTAAACAACCTTAAATGATTATTTTTCTAAAAATACTTATACTTTGAGTTAAATCATGAAATTTTTATGTGTTATCATATTCATAGTAAAAATCATTTTTCCAGAAAATAAACCTCCAATTCAAAGTTTAAGATGGTTTTTAATTATCCAACCCAAAACAGCCCCCGGTTGCACTCCGACGTCATAAAAACAGTTTTTAAGGTGTTCTTTGAAAAACCAAGTTATACCTTGTTAAATTAGCATATTTTTAAGTTATATTACAGGTCTTGAAGTATTTTAAAAGTTAATTTAGAAGGATCTATTTAGTTTGCGAACAAGTTTGAAATCATTCAAACTATGTTCTAGTTTATAAACTCATATATATATAGCTATAAATATATGAATTGAAAAAGAGTTGAAGTAGAGTTTTTACCTCAAGTTTAAAATGTAAAGTTGCTGGAAAGAAGTAGTAAAATAAAATTTGAGAGAGTTCTTGCAAGTGTGTGTGAAAATTGGAAGTAAAATTTGGAAAATGAATGTGTAAAAATGAGTTAGAAATGGTGCTTATTTATAGGCTTGAAAATTTGGTTTTTAGTGAAAATATCTAAGATAAGTTAAAATTTATTATGTCATGAATGACATATTATTCCAATAATTGAAGATTTCTATTGGTATATACCAATAGTAAATACTTCTAGAAGCTGTGTATAGTACCCTAGATATACGTATAGGATTATTGAGGAAACGGAACGAGAATTCAAATATAACTATCTTTTGTAAATATACTTATATTGTTTTATGTATAAAAGCCCTTTAAAAATGATTAAATACATTACTTATACGATATATGTATAAACATTATAAATCATCAGTATTTATGTCAAATAACGTTACGTATGGTTATTGTTTTGAAAACTTAAGTTAGTAGTTTCAAAATATACTTATGACTTTTTGTTATTAATACAAAATGAGATATTAAAACATCCTTAGATCATGTTAAATATGTATGTATAATTATCATATATTGTATAGTTCGTGATATCATCGGTCAAACTAGACGGTCACACGTTGTGTAAAACTCTTTTCAAAAACATAAATCTTAACAATTTGGATTGCTTATCATGTTGGTAAGGTTTAATTTATATAAATATTAATCTTATAAGTATAGAACGATTGAAAAAGTGCGGGTCATTACAGTTTCTGATGCTCAGCTTTGACCTTAGAACACGTCAAACATTCTCCTACGTATTTAGCAACATCGGCTTTCATACCCGGCCACCAAAAATGTTTCTTGAGATCCTTGTACATCTTTCCCGTTCCAGGATGTATTGAGTATCTGGTTTTATGAGCTTCTCTAAGTACCATTTCTCTCATATCTCCAAATTTTGGTACCCAAATCCTTTCAGCCCTATACCGGGTTCCGTCTTCCCGAATATTAAGATGCTTCTCCGATCCTTTGGGTATTTCATCCTTTAAATTTCCCTCTTTTAAAACTCCTTGTTGTGCCTCCTTTATTTGAGTAGTAATGTTATTATGAATCATTATATTCATAGATTTTACTCGAATGGGTTCTCTGTCCTTCCTGCTCAAGGCATCGGCTACCACATTTGCCTTCCCCGGGTGGTAACGAATCTCAAAGTCGTAATCATTCAATAATTCAATCCACCTACGCTGCCTCATATTCAGTTGTTTCTGATTAAATATGTGTTGAAGACTTTTGTGGTCGGTATATATAATACTTTTGACCCCATATAAGTAGTGCCAGTCTTTAATGCAAAAACAACCGCACCTAATTCCAAATCATGCGTCGTATAATTTTGTTCGTGAATCTTCAATTGTCTAGACGCATAAGCAATCACCTTCGTTCGTTGCATTAATACACAACCGAGACCTTGCTTTGATGCGTCACAATAAATCACAAAATCATCATTCCCTTCAGGTAATGACAATATAGGTGCCGTAGTTAGCTTTTTCTTCAATAACTGAAACGCTTTCTCTTGTTCATCATTCCATTCAAATTTCTTCCCTTTATGCGTTAATGCAGTCAAGGGTTTTGCTATTCTGGAAAAGTCTTGGATGAACCTTCTGTAGTAACCAGCTAGTCCTAAAAACTGGCGTATGTGTTTCGGAGTTTTCGGGGTTTCCCACTTTTCAACAGTTTCTATCTTTGCCGGATCCACCTTAATACCTTCTTTGTTCACTATGTGACCGAGGAATTGAACTTCTTCCAACCAAAATGCACACTTTGAAAACTTAGCGTACAATTCTTCCTTCCTCAATACTTCTAACACCTTTCTCAAATGTTCACCGTGTTCTTGGTCATTCTTTGAGTAAATAAGTATGTCATCAATGAAAACAATGACAAACTTGTCAAGGTATGGTCCACACACTCGGTTCATAAGGTCCATGAACACAGCTGGTGCATTAGTTAAACCAAACGGCATGACCATAAACTCGTAATGACCGTAACGTGTTCTGAAAGCAGTCTTTGGAATATCATCTTCTTTCACCCGCATTTGATGATACCCTGAACGTAAGTCAATCTTTGAATAAACAGACGAGCCTTGTAGTTGATCAAATAAGTCGTCGATTCTCGGTAGTGGGTAGCGGTTCTTGATGGTAAGTTTGTTCAACTCTCGGTAGTCGATACACAACCTGAATGTACCATCTTTCTTCTTGACAAACAAAACAGGAGCTCCCCACGGTGATGTGCTTGGTCGAATGAAATCACGCTCTAAAAGTTCTTGTAATTGGCTTTGCAGTTCTTTCATCTCGCTGGGTGCGAGTCTGTAAGGAGCACGAGCTATTGGTGCAGCTCCTGGTACAAGATCTATTTGAAATTCAACGGATCGATGTGGGGGTAATCCCGGTAATTCTTTCGGAAATACATCGGGAAATTCTTTTGCAATGGGAACATCATTGATGCTCTTTTCTTCAGTTTGTACTTTCTCGACGTGTGCTAGAACAGCATAGCAACCTTTTCTTATTAGTTTTTGTGCCTTTAAATTACTAATAAGATGTAGCTTTGTGTTGCCCTTTTCTCCGTACACCATTAAGGGTTTTCCTTTTTCTCGTATAATGCGAATTGCATTTTTGTAACAAACGATCTCTGCTTTCACATCTTTCAACCAGTCCATACCGATTATCACATCAAAACTCCCTAACTCTACTGGTATCAAATCAATCTTAAATGTTTCGCTAACCAGTTTAATTTCTCGATTCCGACATATATTATCTGCTGAAATTAATTTACCATTTGCTAATTCGAGTAAAAATTTACTATCCAAAGGCGTCAATGGACAACTTAATTTAGCACAAAAATCTCTACTCATATAGCTTCTATCCGCACCCGAATCAAATAAAACGTAAGCAGATTTATTGTCAATAAGAAACGTACCCGTAACAAGCTCCGGGTCTTCCTGTGCCTCTGCCGCATTAATATTGAAAACTCTTCCGCGGCCTTGTCCATTCGTATTCTCCTGGTTCGGGCAATTTCTAATAATGTGGCCCGGTTTTCCACATTTATAACAAACTACATTGGCATAACTTGCTCCGACACTACTTGCTCCGCCATTACTCGTTCCGACACCATTTGTTCCTTTCGTTCTATTAACCCCTGGTCCGTAGACCTCACACTTCGCCGCGCTATGACCATTTCTTTTACACTTGTTGCAAAATTTGGTGCAGAACCCCGAGTGATACTTTTCACACCTCTGGCATAGCTGCTTCTGATTGTTGTTGTTGTTGAGGTTATTATTATTGTTGGGATGATTGTTGTAGTTGCTGTTGTTGTTGTTGTTGTTGTTGTTGGGCCGTTTGTTGTAGTTGCGATTGATGTTGCGATTGTTGGGATAATTGTTGCGATTATTGTTGTAATTGCTGTTGTTGTTGTATTGGTGATTCTTATCACCGTTTTCCTCCCACTTTCTTTTGACTTGCTTCACATTGGCCTCTTCAGCAGTCTGTTCTTTAATTCTTTCTTCAATCTGGTTCACTAGTTTGTGAGCCATTCTACATGCCTGTTGTATGGAGGCGGGCTCGTGTGAGCTTATATCTTCTTGGATTCTTTCCGGTAATCCTTTCACAAACGCGTCGATCTTCTCTTCCTCATCTTCGAATGCTCCCGGACACAATAGGCACAATTCTGTGAATCGTCTTTCGTACGTGGTAATATCTAATCCCTGGGTTCGTAACCCTCTAAGTTCTATCTTGAGCTTATTGACCTCGGTTCTGGGACGGTACTTCTCGTTCATCAAGTGCTTGAATGCTGACCACGGTAGTGCGTACGCATCGTCTTGTCCCACTTGCTCTAGATAGGTATTCCACCATGTTAACGCAGAACCTGTGAAGGTATGCGTAGCGTACTTCACTTTGTCCTCTTCAGTACAATTACTTATGGCAAACACCGATTCGACCTTCTCGGTCCACCGTTTCAATCCGATCGGTCCTTCGGTTCCATCAAATTCCAAAGGTTTGCAGGCAGTGAATTCTTTGTAGGTGCATCCTACACGATTTCCTGTACTGCTAGATCCAAGGTTATTGTTGGTATGTAACGCAGCCTGTACTGCGGCTATGTTTGAAGCTAGAAAAGTACGGAATTCCTCTTCATTCATATTCACGGTGTGTCGAGTAGTCGGTGCCATTTCCTTCAAAATAGTCAAATGGAACAAGTTAATCATGCAGAATATTAAGAGTAGTTAATAGTATTTCGTAGCATAATATGAACTTATTTATAAAAGCTTTTTCTTCATATTAGCGTTTTATAAGTTTAAATTCGGGTAGTACCTACCCGTTAAGTTCATACTTAGTAGCTAATATACAATTCAACTACTACAATTCTATATGAAAAACTGATTATAATAATATTTCGCGTTCAAATTTTTACACAATATTTTACAAACTTACAATACCGCTTATTTTACATAAAGCGTGAAATATAGCACACAATAACTTTGATACAAGATAGTTGTGAAGATAATTCTAGCTAG
Source organism: Rutidosis leptorrhynchoides (assembly GCF_046630445.1). Lineage (NCBI taxonomy): Eukaryota > Viridiplantae > Streptophyta > Magnoliopsida > Asterales > Asteraceae > Rutidosis > Rutidosis leptorrhynchoides. Next base: position 101,130,147 of record NC_092341.1, on the reverse strand, counting down.
TACACAAGTCGTTCAGCAAAGGCAATAAAGACACGTAATTCATACGTCCAGAAACAAGTCATGCATTCTGGTTTTACTAGGATTACTTCCCATCCTTGGTCTTGTGGAACATAACCGTTATGGCCGTTGATAAGACAGCGTGTTGTAACGTCGTCAAAGGGATGAGGGTTACGTAATGTCCAACAGTCTCGTAACAATCTAAAAACCTCATTTCTTACCCCAATTACCGACTCCGTCACTTGTGGGAACGTTTTGTTTAATAGTTGTAGCCCGATGTTCTTGTTCTCACTTTGGTGAGAAGCGAACATTACTAATCCGTAAGCATAACATGCTTCTTTATGTTGCATGTTAGCCGCTTTTTCTAAATCACGAAGTCCAATATTCAGATATATTGAGTCAAAATAATTTCTTAACCCATTGCGTAAAATAGCATTTGGGTTCCCCGCAATATATGCGTCAAAGTAAACACATCGTAACTTATGGATTTCCCAATGTGATATCCCCCATCTTTCGAACGAAAGCCTTTTATAAACCAAGGCATTCTTGGAACGTTCTTCGAATGTCTTACAAACTGATCTCGCCTTAAATAGTTGTGCCGAAGAATTCTGACCGACTCTAGACAAGATTTCATCAATCATGTCTCCGGGTAGGTCTCTTAAAATATTGGGTTGTCTATCCATTTTGTGTTTTTATACTGTAAAATAGACAAGAGTTAGATTCATAAAAAAAAATACTTATTACAACAAGCAATTTTTACATATATCATAAAGCATAAGCACTCTATATTACTTATATTACACCACACGAATACAACTATCTTATTCCGACTCGCTTGTTTCTTCTTCTTCGGTTTTGGTTCGTTTTCCCAAGTTTCTAGGGATATATGATGTTCCCCTAATATGAGCCGTCGTTATCCACATTGGTTTAGAAAAACCTGGTGGTTTAGAGGTTCCCGGGTCATTGTTACAACTTAAGGACTTCGGGGGTTGACGATACATATAAAGTTCATCGGGGTTGGAATTAGATTTCTCTATTTTTATGCCCTTTCCCTTATTATTTTCTTTTGCCTTTTTAAATTCAGTTGGGGTAATTTCTATAACATCATCGGAATTCTCGTCGGAATCCGATTCATCGGAGAATTGGTAATCCTCCCAATATTTTGCTTCCTTGGCGGAAACACCATTGACCATAATTAACCTTGGTCGGTTGGTTGAGGATTTTCTTTTACTTAACCGTTTTATTATTTCCCCCACCGGTTCTATTTCTTCATCCGGTTCCGATTCTTCTTCCGGTTCCGATTCTTCTTCTGGTTCCGACTCTTCTTCCGGTTCCTCTTCGGGAACTTGTGAATCAGTCCACGAATCATTCCAATTTACATTTGACTCTTCATTATTATTAGGTGAGTCAATGGGACTTGTTCTAGAGGTAGACATCTATCACATAATATCAAACGCGTTAAGAGATTAATATATCACATAATATTCACATGTTAAAAATATATAGTTTCCAACAAAATTTGTTAAGCAATCATTTTTCAAGTAAACACGGTCGAAGTCCAGACTCACTAATGCATCCTAACAAACTAGATAAGACACACTAATGCAAAATTCTGGTTCTCTAAGACCAACGCTCGGATACCAACTGAAATGTCCCGTTCTTATTGATTAAAAACGTTCCATATTAATTGATTTCGTTGCGAGGTTTTGACCTCTATATGAGACGTTTTTCAAAGACTGCATTCATTTTAAAACAAACCATAACCTTTATTTCATCAATAAAGGTTTAAAAGGCTTTACGTAGATTATCAAATAATGATAATCTAAAATATCCTGTTTACACACGACCATTACATAATGGTTTACAATACAAATATGTTACAACAAAATAAGTTTCTTGAATGCAGTTTTTACACAATATCATACAAGCATGGACTCCAAATCTCGTCCTTATTTAAGTATGCGACAACGGAAGCTCTTAATAATCACCTGAGAATAAACATGCTTAAAACGTCAACAAAAATGTTGGTGAGTTATAGGTTTAACCTATATATATCAAATCGTAACAATAGACCACAAGATTTCATATTTCAATACACATCCCATACATAGAGATAAAAATCATTCATATGGTGAACACCTGGTAACCGACATTAACAAGATGCATATATAAGAATATCCCCATCATTCCGGGACACCCTTCGGATATGATATAAATTTCGAAGTACTAAAGCATCCGGTACTTTGGATGGGGTTTGTTAGGCCCAATAGATCTATCTTTAGGATTCGCGTCAATTAGGGTGTCTGTTCCCTAATTTTTAGATTACCAGACTTAATAAAAAGGGGCATATTCGATTTCGATAATTCAACCATAGAATGTAGTTTCACGTACTTGTGTCTATTTTGTAAATCATTTATAAAACCTGCATGTATTCTCATCCCAAAAATATTAGATTTTAAAAGTGGGACTATAACTCACTTTCACAGATTTTTACTTCGTCGGGAAGTAAGACTTGGCCACTGGTTGATTCACGAACCTATAACAATATATACATATATATCAAAGTATGTTCAAAATATATTTACAACACTTTTAATATATTTTGATGTTTTAAGTTTATTAAGTCAGCTGTCCTCGTTAGTAACCTACAACTAGTTGTCCACAGTTAGATATACAGAAATAAATCGATAAATAGTATCTTGAATCAATCCACGACCCAGTGTATACGTATCTCAGTATTGATCACAACTCAAACTATACATATTTTGAAATCAACCTCAACCCTGTATAGCTAACTCCAACATTCACATATAGAGTGTCTATGGTTGTTCCGAAATATATATAGATGTGTCGACATGATAGGTCGAAACATTGTATACGTGTCTATGGTATCTCAAGATTACATAATATACAATACAAGTTGATTAAGTTATGGTTGGAATAGATTTGTTACCAATTTTCACGTAGCTAAAATGAGAAAAATTATCCAATCTTGTTTTACCCATAACTTCTTCATTTTAAATCCGTTTTGAGTGAATCAAATTGCTATGGTTTCATATTGAACTATATTTTATGAATCTAAATAGAAAAAGTATAGGTTTATAGTCGGAAAAATAAGTTACAAGTCGTTTTTGTAAAGGTAGTCATTTCAGTCGAAAGAACGACGTCTAGATGACCATTTTAGAAAACATACTTCCACTTTGAGTTTAACCATAATTTTTGGATATAGTTTCATGTTCATAATAAAAATCATTTTCTCAGAATAACAACTTTTAAATCAAAGTTTATCATAGTTTTTAATTAACTAACCCAAAACAGCCCGCGGTGTTACTACGACGGCGTAAATCCGGTTTTACGGTGTTTTTCGTGTTTCCAGGTTTTAAATCATTAAGTTAGCATATCATATAGATATAGAAAATGTGTTTAGTTGATTTTAAAAGTCAAGTTAGAATGATTAACTTTTATTTGCGAACAAGTTTAGAATTAACTAAACTATGTTCTAGTGATTACAAGTTTAAACCTTCGAATAAGATAGCTTTATATGTATGAATCGAATGATGTTATGAACATCATTACTATCTTAATTTCCTTGGATAAACCTACTAGAAAAGAGAAAAATGGATCTAGCTTCAACGGATCCTTGGATGGCTCGAAGTTCTTGAAGCAGAATCATGACACGAAAACAAGTTCAAGTAAGATCATCACTTGAAGTAAGATTGTTATAGTTATAGAAATTGAACCAAAGTTTGAATATGATTATTACCTTGTATTAGAATGATAACCTACTGTAAGAAACAAAGATTTCTTGAGGTTAGATGATCACCTTGCAAGATTGGAAGTGAGCTAGCAAACTTGAAAGTATTCTTGATTTTATGTAACTAGAACTTGTAGAATTTATGAAGAACACTTAGAACTTGAAGATAGAACTTGAGAGAGATCAATTAGATGAAGAAAATTGAAGAATGAAAGTATTTGTAGGTGTTTTCGGTCGTTGGTATATGGATTAGATATAAAGGATATGTAATTTTGTTTTCATGTAAATAAGTCATGAATGATTACTCATATTTTTGTAATTTTATGAGATATTTCATGCTAGTTGCCAAATGATGGTTCCCACATGTGTTAGGTGACTCACATGGGCTGCTAAGAGCTGATCATTGGAGTGTATATACCAATAGTACATACATCTAAAGGCTGTGTATTGTACGAGTACGAATACGGGTGCATACGAGTAGAATTGTTGATGAAACTGAACGAGGATGTAATTGTAAGCATTTTTGTTAAGTAGAAGTATTTTGATAAGTGTATTGAAGTCTTTCAAAAGTGTATAAATACATATTAAAACACTACATGTATATACATTTTAACTGAGTCGTTAAGTCATCGTTAGTCGTTACATGTAAGTGTTGTTTTGAAACCTTTAGGTTAACGATCTTGTTAAATGTTGTTAACCCAATGTTTATAATATCAAATGAGATTTTAAATTATTATATTATCATGATATTATCATGTATGAATATCTCTTAATATGATATATATATACATTAAATGTCTTTACAACGATAATCGTTACATATATGTCTCGTTTAAAAATCATTAAGTTAGTAGTCTTGTTTTTACATATGTAGTTCATTGTTAATATACTTAATGATATGTTTACTTATCATAGTATCATGTTAACTATATATATATATATCCATATATATGTCATCATATAGTTTTTACAAGTTTTAACGTTCGTGAATCACCGGTCAACTTGGGTGGTCAATTGTCTATATGAAACATATTTCAATTAATTAAGTCTTAACAAGTTTGATTGCTTAACATGTTGGAAACATTTAATCATGTAAATATCAATCTCAATTAATATATATAAACATGGAAAAGTTCGGGTCACTACACTGACGATATTTTTGGCACTGGTGATACTGCCAGTGACTGCTGATGATGTTTATATAAGAAGTCTAGCTTATAAATCGTGCACCATTCTTGTCAGGGTTTCGATTCTTATCTTTATCATCTATGTCCACTTATCTGATTTATGGTTAAGGCAGAAATAGATAATCTCTGAGACTTTAGAGATTACATAATCACCGCAGAATGTTTCTCCGATGAAGTTATGAATCAATACTTCATCGTTTGTTATTGTTGGTACTCCTTGGTATCTATGATGCGTGCGATGTTGATATCCGAGGTACAGATTGTGATGTTGAGGCGTGTGATGCGGATGTGATTGTTGATGGTGGTAATGATACTGTTGGTGTTGATGATGGTGATACCGTTGATGCCGGTGATGCTGCTGGTGCTTAGGATATTGAGGCTTGCGATGTTGATGTTACTGGCAGTACTGGTTATGCTGCTGGTGCTGCTGATGGTGTTTGTAATCCTTGCACCAGGTGTTCCAAAGCCACTACTCGAGCACGAAGCTCGTTAATTTCTGCTAGTACACCGGGATGATTGGCGGTTGGAACGAGTGGATGAAAAAGATTCATAATATGGGATAGTATATAATCGTGATGAGATACTCTAGCAATGAGTGAGAAAATGGTGTCTCAAACAGGTTCACATGTAAGTGCTTCAGGTTCATCACCAAGAGGGCAATGTGGTGGATGGAAGGGATCGCCTTCTTCTTGTCTCCAATGATTGAGTAGACTACGAACCCATCCCCAATTCATCCAGAATAGATGATGGGAAATTGATTGATCCATTCCAGTCACGCTGCTTTCGGAGCTCGAGTGGAAATCCATATCGGCATAGCTGTCGAAATCTGAGGAATTCGAACTGGTTGAGGGATCCATCTTGTATGATCAGGGAGAGAATTTTTGGTATGAAATAGATTATAAGAGTTATATTTGGTATTCTTTAATAAATAATTTACATATGTATATATAATACCAAAATCCCATAAATTACGGAGAATCTTTGAAAAGATGTCAGTTAAAGTTCCCAGTAATAGATGTGCTAAGATAAGAATTCGTCTATACACTATTATGCAATAAATGCAGGAAAACACGTCTAGACTTAAGTAATTTCCTAAGGATAGTAAGTAGAAGATTTCCGACTAGAAATGATAAGCAAAACTTTTAACATGCAGACACGGTCGAAGTCCAGACTCACTAATGCATCTTAACAACTATCAGTTAGACACACTAATGCAAGACCTGGTTCGCTAAGACCACCGCTCTGATACCAACTTTAACGCCCCGTCCTAATCCATCCGGACGAAGTCCATATTGATTATAAACGATTCATAATAGTTGATTACATCGCGAGGTACTTGACCTCTAAATGATACATTTTACAAACATTGCATTCGTTCTTAAAAGACAATCTTTCATTTCATCGAAAGTTGACAGGTATGCATACCATTTCATAATATCCAACTATAAATGACCTAATCCGTCATTTACTTAATAATAATCTTTAATGAACTTCAACGACTCGAATGCAACGTCTTTTGAAATATGTCATGAATGACTCCAAGTAATATCTATAAAATGAGCAAATGCACAGCGGAAGGTTTCTTTCATACCTGAGAATAAACATGCTTTAAAGTGTCAACCAAAAGGTTGGTGAGTTCATTAGTTTAACATAAATAATTATTTCATAATTTTAATAGACCACAAGATTTCATACTTCCATTTCTCATAATCATACGTCCCATGCATAGAGACAAAAATATCATTCATATGGATTGAACACCTGGTAACCGACATTCACAATATGTATATAAGAATATCCCCATCATTCCGGGATCCTCCTTCGGACATGATATAAATTTCGAAGCACTAAAGCATCCGGTACTTTGGATGGGGCTTGTTGGGCCCGATAGATCTATCTTTAGAGTTCGCGTCAATTAGGGTGTCTGTTCCCTAATTCTTAGATTACCAGACTATATAAAAAGGGGCATATTCAGTTTCGATCATTCAACCATAGAACGTAATTTCGATTACTTGTGTCTATTTCGTAAAACAGTTATAAAAACAGCGCATGTATTCTCAGTCCCAAAAATATATATTGCAAAAGTATTTAAAAAGGGAATAATGAAACTCACCATACTGTATTTTGTAGTAAAAATACATATAACAGCACTGAACAAGTATAGGGTTGGCCTCAGATTCACGAACCTATATCAATTGTATATCTATTAAAACATATAATGGAAATCACATAATTTCCTTTATTAATTATATATTATTTATGTGTTTGTAGTTTATATAATGTATATTAAATTCCATTTAAAAATATATACTTATATTATATCTTAAAGTATATGTTATATATATTTATTGTATATATATTTAAAATAATTAGAATCTATACATTTAGTTATATTAATATATCCATGTATATATTTAGTATTATATTAAAAATATCAAATTTGTTGTATGTCGGTATTTATATAAGAAATGTTAATATGTCTTGTATATAGTTATATAGATTATTAATATAGTTGTAGTATATATAATAAGTAGGTTTTATGTACCAAATATCTATTTGTCAAAAATGATAGTTTTGATATTAATGATTTTACTAATAATAGTCTACTAATAATAACTTTATTAATGATGATAATACTAATAATAAGAATGATAATGATAATAATGATAGTACATATGTTAATAATGATTCTAATAATACTAATAAGTACCTAATGATACTAATACTAATATTAATACCAATAATAATAGTTTGTGTTATTTTGATAATAATAACAATCTTAATCATTACAATAGTAATAATACATATATTAGTAATAATAATAATAATGATAAAAATTATAATTTTAGTAACAATAACATTAATAATAATAATAATAATAATAATTTTGGTAATGAAATATACCTTCCAAAGCTTTTCAAAAAAAATATGTCCCGAACAGGGTTCGAACCCGAGACCTCTCGCTCACCCGCAAACACACTTAACCATTCTACCATTCTTGTTTTTCTGATTATACTACAACCCAAATATATATATCTAGTACTTGTTTCAACTAGTTCATCATCTTCTTCACCATAATTAAAATCAAACAGAGGCAATTTAACAACAACAAACGAAAGGGTTTTGAACTTAGGATTTATAAACAATCATGAAACAAAAAAATAAAAGTGTTCTTGTAATTAAGGAAATTCAAAAAAAATGAAAACGAGCCTACTGCTGAAGCTCGTAGCTTCCAAAAAAAAAAAAATGTTTTCAGTTTTGAGTTCGTTTTGGACAATCTTTACAACATGAAATATGTTTCAAATCATTCCTAAAAACTATTGGAATCGTCAATTGAACTTAAAACATCAAAATAAGCTCTAATTTCTCGATGAACAAATTAGTTGACTTTTGACAAAATAACTTTGACTCGCAAATTCGAATTCGTTATTAAGAATTGGAACTTGAGATTTTACAGAAAGTTTAAGTAAATGATTCCTAATAACTCTGCATTTTTAGTTTTTGAAATTTGTTTCGAGTTCAAGTTTTTGTATATCACTGTCAAGAACCCATGAACTCAAAAGTTGATTTTTAGATTAAGACTGTTATAGATTATGATTACAACATGAATTGTGTTGCAAATCATCCCTATAATCTTTATGGATCATCAAATTAACTGGAAACATCAAAACAAATTCGAATTTGATTCAAGAACACTCAGTTGACTTTTAAAACCAAAACTTTGACTCCAAAATTAGAATTCGATAGAAAGAATTGAGGATTGAAAACTTACAGATAGTTTAGATAGACGATTCCTAACAAGACTGTATTATTACATTTTGGAAATTTGTTCGAATTTGAAATATGGTAAAAATTACCAAGAACAGAGGTGTCGAGCTTATTTTGTGATTTTTGGTTTGTAATTCAATCCTTAACTTCAGTAGTTCATTTATAATGTAAAAATCTTTGTTTTTGAAGTTGACAGATAACAAAATGCAAACATAAAACAAAAATTTTAAAGCTTGATCGTGATATGTAACAAACTGGGAATCTATTTGTACTTATTATTTTTTTTTTATATAATTATTATAAATATAAATATAATAATAATGGTACTTTAAATATAAAAATAATAATAGTATAAATAAAAATAATAATGTTTTTTATTAATCATAATAACCTTAATGATAATTATAACAAGTTTGTATCTTGAAAAATAACAATACATATAATTATTTTTGGAATTTTAATAATAATAATAATGATATTAGTAATATTAATATTGTTAGAAATACTAATATTAATATAACATATTATGTGTATTAAATTTAATATTACTGTTACTAATATTATTATTAGTATTAATATTAATAATGAAATTAATGATCTTAATATAGCACTTATATTCAAATTTGTAATTATCTTTACTATACTAATATTATAATTTATTATTAATTAGGTAATTTTTAACATATCTTCTGTATTTAATAATTATACATTTTTATATAGTACAATATACATAAACACGTTTTAAATACACGTTGCAAGTTATTTATATATCTAACAACCAATATTCCAACTTAAGTTATTTAAACAAAGACATTTTAATAACAAGTTCTATTATAACGAAAAACGTTTTCGCACTTTTGAAAATAGATCAATCAAGTATTATGAAATTCAATTCTCCATTAACTTCTGTCTGACACTAGATAAGTGATTCCTTGTTCTCATTTAAAAATCACTTTACCATTTATTCCGAATACCGTTAAAAAGAAACGATTTCTCAAATTAACGTGGGCCTCGTAACAGAGACTCGTAATCATAATTCAATCATATGATATTATCTTTTAATTCCATCAATAACTATATTGAACAAATATCGTAACAAACACGTTTATGTAAAGTATTATACATCTAATACCTTAACGTTTTCAATTAATAAGTATATATTATATATACATATCTATATACACATAAATGTTCGTGAATCGTCAGACATGGTCAAAGGGTAATTGATTACATGAATATAGATTTCAAAACTTTCGAGACTCAACATTACAGATTTTGCTTATCGTGTCGGAAACATATAAAGATTAAAGTTTAAATTTGATCTGAAATTCCCGGGTCATCACATAATGAAACCAAGTCTAACACGTGTCTCAATGCAACTTTTTTTGTTGATGGTAATATCCTTTGAATTCTTCTCGTTATTTTCATTTTTTTCTTTATTTCATTTATATATGATATGATAATTTGTATATACACTAAAATGCACACCGAGTTTGGTCGTTTGACCCCAAACCCCGGCCAAAATTTAGTCAAAACGACAAGGGAAAAAAACAAAATCACCCCCCAAAATTGTCCCAACTTACACCTCAACCCTCAAAACAGGGGTACAAAATGTAAATTCAATATTTTAATTAAAAAACTAAAACAAACTTCACTAATATTTTTAACGGGACATATCTTCTCGCTCACTACGCATTAAATTTTTACGAGACCACCGTTCAACTCGAAATAATTTTATGAACACAACACGACCAACTATGCGCGAAACGGACGTCGTTAAAAAAACACTAAATATTTCGAGCTATATTTCATACATATACATACACGTACAACAAACAACCAAACCTATTAAATATATTAGGTATCAAACAACGTATATCCAAATTCGAACGCGCGTTGAATACAACCGCAGCAATGCGCGGTCGAATTTTTTTCTAGTTCGTAATTATAATGAAATGTTATCCAGGTAAGATACCAGGTTCCTATACTTTTTTATTTATCTTGTTGTTCGATTACTATTACTATGTTAATAATAACTCTATGTTTATTGTTTGTGGTGTAATGTTTATAAGTTGCGTTGTTTAAGTTTATTAGTTCGTAGCAATATGTATTTATAGTGATTGGCTAATATTGATTGTTTATTGTGGCTTTCAGTATTAAGAAGTATTCTAGAGACTATATTATGTTTAGTAACTAGTTTAACACCCGCGAATTCGCGGGATTTTTAAAGGCAAATTAGAATATCGTTATGATATTCACTCTTTGAAGGTATCTTCGAAAAATGGGATTAAATTCTTAACAATGGATGCAAAGATGTTATTGCCCTCTGTTTGATGGGCTAATAGCCTGCCTTTTTCCTTGGTAATAATATCTGCCTTTCGAAAAAAAGAAAAGAAAAAAAGAAGATGTTATTGCCCTGCAAAAAAAAAAATGCATCATCAGTTTTATTCATCAAGATTCGCCATGAACAATAAATAGAGCAATAGAACAATCTTAGAACAACAATATCATGAATAATGACTTTTCTAATTTGATCTAGCAGCATTTAATTATTATGGTTTGTTAGTAGAGTACTACAATCAATGCCATATACTGACTTTTGGCTAAGGAAATATACTGATTTTCCTAATGTTTGTGTTCAAAATACAACACACAAATGACCACCCTAAACGAAAGTCTTATATTTATTTATGAAACAAATAATAAGATGGGAATACTACTTACCTCATGGCCGATGAGAATCAAACACAGTTCATACCTAGTAGGCTTGATTGGGGTTGTTTCATTATTTCATACCAAATCATTTAAGTTTTTCACCCATTCCTAAATAACATCCCTAATCGGTTACTTATACTAACATCCTAAAAAATGTGTGGTCATAAGGAATTCACACCCTTGAACACGTGAATCGGACACAATTCATAGGCATGTTTGGGGTTGTTTCAGTATGTTTTTTTTCTGAACAGTAACACTTGCACATGTACCTTCCAATCATCTTTAGTTATTTTATCATGTTCAAGGTTGTGAATCCTTCAAGCGTAACCGATTAGGGATGTAGTGTAGAAATGATTGAAAAAGTTGCATTTTTGGTATCAAATAATGAATATAGCAGGTCAATATTTATAGGCCTTAAACGTAAATCATTTAAATAAATGATTTTTTCCGATAAATTTCTAACTCTTCAAATTAATTTGAATTTGAATTATCAATTATATTATGAATATGAATTAAAATTAAAATTAAATCAAACAGTCAGATGTCGGCGAAAGTGTGTGTCAATGAGATCTTTTAACTCATTTCACATCCCGTCGATATTATTATTGACACAATAATTTTAACTATAACTATAAGTTATAACTATTCATTTTAAATACGAATCTTAGGTCAACCTAGCCCAGCTCATTTTAATCCATACAAAAATGAAAATTTACCCATATTGACCAATTACCTACACTACCTCTAAACTAAAAGAAATACCTCAAGAATATTTGTTTGTTCTGGTCAGGTTTTATTCGGCACTTTAAGAACAGCAGCAGCTGAGTATACTTAACAATTGATCAGCTGCATAGAAGACCATTGTCAACAAAAATAACACAAATATCTCATCAAAGTAAATAAAATTAACTGGTTCATGTCATTAGTTTGACACGTTTAACCCAATTTTATATTTGCATAGTTAGGTCGATGTCATTTATTACCTATTTTAGGTAGATGTAAGTTTTGATAATTTGATTCTAACCTCGACACTCAGAATTTAAAGAGCTGATTTGGGCAATTACATGCTCAACAGTTCAGTTTCAAGCATCTCTATAAGTTGTAAGTTGGATTTCATTACTTCATGGTCCTTCATCATTTCAAGCTATGAAGATTGGAGTAATCGTAACCATAGAACATAGCCTTTATTATCTTACTGAGCTAATTTCATCCTGATTTTAACCTGTAAAAACAATTGAGTCATACAATTGCCTCCATTTTAACCTCATTTTAACCCGTTGAGTCATACAATAATTTAACCAAGAAAACCTAAAAATTTCATAATCATTATGATCTATGAGCTGTAAGAAAACGAAGAATAAATATTACCAACTCTTCATTAGTATCATCGTTCGTCTTCAGGCACTTGTGGAAAGATCACGAAATTGAAGCATCTTTCACAGGCTTCTATCTTTTTTATATGCTTGGCATTCCTTGACCGATTATTCTGCTCCCTTTGTAAAATCCTCTATGCCAAACAATTCTCTGGCAGCCAATGAATGGTTGTCCTGGAAAGTACCACGATAACATGAGGTTAAGAGGAAAATATGTAAAATAGTAAAATCTTAATCATCATCGTCATCATAATTAAATGAAGCGAAAAATAAACATAAAAATATATAAAAAAAAAAATACGGAGTAAACTAAAAAATAAAACTTCAAGTTTCGTCATCGTAATCGTAATATTAAGGTAGTTGGATGTAATTACCCAAATTGACATGCTTTCATAACATGATGAATCATTCTTTCCTACTCTTGAAGATTGCCGCAGCGAACCCTAATTTTTATAATAGCAAGACGCATCGAACCCTAATTAATTCATACAGGATGTAAATCTAATAAAACTGATGAAGTGTAGATTTTTTCAACAAAACTTGAACAATAGTTGAATAAGAAGATGTAATTATGAATTTAGGTTTAGAACCCTAATTGTATGCGAAGAAAAATGAAGGTACTACTGCCTTTCTTTTTTTTTTTTTTTTTTTTTTTTTTTTTTTTTTTTTGCGATATTGAAGTGAATAATTTTAGGGGTAGTTTAGTAAATTAATCACTTCGTTAGCTAATCCAAAATATTTGTTAGCTAATCTCTAGAATGGATGGCTAGGATTAAGTTTTTGCTCCTCATTTAATATATAAAAGAGAAAAGAGATTATATGACTTCCTGTTATATTTAGGTTACTTGTTATACAAGTTATGTTAATTGTTATGTAAGTTATTCTAGCCTATAAATAGGATATCATGTAGTTAGTTTATGATGACGATAATCAATCAAGCATATTTCATTATTCATAATTCTTTATCGTATCAGAGCGTGTTTGATCTTCAGACAAAAAACGCTTAGCAAAGTAATCCTCTGGTCTACGGTTAATCATCGGATATTCGGAGCGATCCCGTTTGTTTTTCGCTTATACTTTTTATTTTCGTTCTGAATAATTTGTTTATTCTGTTAGTTTTTTTTTTCAAACAAATGGTATATTCTCTTAAATATCTAATCCGCTTCTCTTCATCGCGTCCCCGTCCGAGAATCTACAAAAATCAAGAAAATTTCATTTTTTCCGACATTCTATGTGGAACCATGCGAGATTTTTTATTACAGATTCGTTAACTGTTGGATCGTTGTGATTTTTAAATATGTAGTTTAGGACCCATAGACATCCTATCTTACCATTAGGATTTGCGCTTAAAGACTTTTAAAAGGAGATATGAATTTTCTAAGTTGGTGCATTTTTTAGTCTTTTATGTGCCACCACCTTCCGACATCATTGAAAAAGGTCTAACGCCGCTGCCACCGCACACGGTATGCCGCCGCCGTCGCCACCGAAGACGGTCTTCCGCCGTCGGCACCACCGAAATAGTCTGCCACCACCGCAACCAAAACAATTTGCTGCTGTCACCACGGTATACGGTTGGGGATTTTTTTTTTCAAAGTGTGATGCCCCGTACAAAACCATCGTGTACGATTCATCAACAACAGGATCATTACAAGGTCAAACACTATATGCTGTGTCGAAATAAGTTTGCATTCATGAGTAAAGGCGACGTTTTAACCAACGTCAAATGTTTAACAACCAAAAGTATGCTTCTACGAATAGCAAGCAATAATAGTACGTGACCCATAGGTCGTTACAAATACATCGTTTCAAAAGTAATATAGATTGAATGTAAAATAAACGTTTCATGCGGTGACATCTCTAATAAGCGTAGCGGGTGTCTACAAAGCATGACTAGTACAGCAGAAGCAAGCAAACCTTAAGCACCTGAGAAAACATGCTTAAAAACGTCAACACAAAGGTTGGTGAGCTATAGTTTAAGTATAACAGTAATGTAAGGTAGGCCATGAGATTTCAGTGCTTTAACAGCGTTTCAAAACAGTATGAAAAATATATGTATAACCGTGGGCACTTGGTAACTAACTTAACGTTTATCACCCCTAAAAGTACACTTGGCGAGTGCGTATATTTACGAAGTATTAAACACCCGTTAAATGCTAGCGCTACTAGCCCGAGTGGGGATGTCAAACCTTATGGATCCATATCTAAGATTCGCGTTCACCGGTTTAAAGACCGATGACTAAACGTTGCCGAGCTAAGGGGAAAGTTTATGCCGTTGTATAACCCACACATATATAAAGTTTAAGTACTCGTGTCTAGTATGTAAAACGTAAAATGCGCATGTATTCTCAGTTCCCAAAAATAGTTAAAGTAAAAAGGGATGCTATAACTCACAGTGGAAAGTAGTAAAAGTCGATACGCGGAAAGGTAAGCAAAGTGGTTGGTTCGAAAATTCCTCAACCTAAGTCAAAAGTTACTAAGTCAGTAAATCGTTCCCAAAGGTTTAAATGTATGTAAATTAGGTCTTAAGTATCATCATCATTCATCATTTAACAAAAAGTGTAAAGTAAGTTTTAAGTCAAGACAAAGGTTTGAAACAAGGGCTGACTTCGTTCAGTCGCCACAACCTCTATACAAACTGAAATGGGGTGAGACCAGTGGCCATGGCTCCGTATATGAGTCCCCTAGGTACTGACCAATTTCCAGAACCAAACGCGTCTTTGTTTGACCGTGGTGATGGTTTAAGTGCGAGTAGGTCAGAAATTTCAGCACAACGTTAATAGGGTGTAGTGACTTTTGGGAGGCCATAGATCCTAAACCGTAACTCGGATTAAGACGAGGTCTAAACGGAAAATCATATAATCGAACCGAACTAACTGTAAATCAACTTTATAGTATCCCAGGTAGTTTGATCAGTTCCAGAAACAGTAGCTAAAGGTGTTCCGGTGGGTTCTTAGTGCTTGATGCTCATCATGGTTCTCATCCTTGATGCGTATAGCTTCAAGTGTACAACTCGTTGATGGGTTTGCATCATCTTAACCAAGGTTTGACCATCATAACACTAGTGTAATTCTAAGATAAGTTACACAACTCACTTAAGAGTTGTATGTAGTTTGATAAACCAAAGTTACATCAAGTTCTTAGATCCGGCACCTACATGAGTTCTACTAGTAATATTAAGCTACAAACTTGAAAGTAAACTAAATAAACAAGATCTTAAGTTGTAGAATATAGTTCTTAGTTAGATCTTGAAGATCCTAGACCCAAAAGTCTAGATCTAAAGTTCTTAAGTTAGATCCTAAGTTATAATACTTGGATCTTTACTTTAATGAAACCATAAGTTATGAAACTTAGATTTTCATCTTGAAAAGTGTATGTAAGCTCATAAGCTCTTGTTTACAACAAAATTAGAAGACCATAAGCTATAGAAACTTAGATCCAACACAAGTATATGAAGTTATAACTAGAAAGTTATACTTCCATGTTCTTGAACTTACAAAGTTAACTTTGGTTCAAGAAAAATGAGATCAAGATTAACTAGTAACACTTGACCAAAATAACAACATCACAAACTTTAAAGTACTTACAAAAGAAGGAAATAAACTAAAGTACAAGTATTATGTTTATGTTTTGTTTCATACTTAGGAAGATTCAAATCAAAGTTTGAATCTTAGGATTTAAGTCTACAAACATGAACACAGGTATGAATATGAAACTTATAAACTTTAAATCTTGAAAACATTTAAGTGTAGAACCATAAACTAGAAAGTTTAGATTCCTTGTTCTTGACTTCATCAAATAAAGATGGAAGTAACAAGATTTCATGAAGATACAAGTTAGAAAACTTGATCTTTAACAACAACAAACAACTACAAGTAAGTAATTAACAAACAAAGAACAAGTAATGATGATGATTATACATGTTTATGTTTCGGTTTTAAACAAGAAAAAGAAGAGAAAAATGATGCCTTGTTACTTACAAGAAAGGAGAGAAAAGAGAGAAAAGAAGTTGCAAGTAAGAGTGTGTGTGAAAAAGTGAAGTAATACAAATGAATAAGTAACAAAATTTGAAAACAAAACCACCCTCCCACCTACACAAGGCCGACGGTCACAAGGCTCAAAGGAGAAGGGTCCAAATCTACTTTCTTACATGGGAGAATGGTGTTAGCTTGAAATGGTATTAAAGTTAAATGGTGTGGGAAAAAGGGTGTAAGTATACATGTAACTAGATTCCTTACTTATGTTAATTAATCCATGCTTTCATTAATAAATCACTAGCTTAAAATATGGGCTTACTAGTCTATTAAGAAGGTAGGGTGGGCTTCCAAGTCCATTTCCAATAATAAAAGCCCAAGTCCAAGTAAGTATGCAATTAATCAAATAAAGCCCAAGTAATTAACTAGTAACCTTAGTTAATTAAAATGACTAATAATAATTAATCATGAATGTAAATAATATTCGGAAATATTATTCATAAAAAGTACGCACGTCACAAAGACAAGTCGGGCCATAAAAAGTTAAATACGGTAACAAGTAACACGTATAAGAACACGTTTATTAAAACGCAAGCATTAATAATAAATTATTAATAATAAAACGTTTAAAAATCTAGGGTCGTTACACAAAGGGTCTCACCTAGTTATGTCATCGAGTTTGATCGTTCTTACTTCTCCCGTTCAAACTGAAGGGCATTTAAGGAATATTCTAGAGATTTTATCATTTAAATGTGATTTTTTATGTTTAGTAGTTATA
This sequence comes from Rutidosis leptorrhynchoides, assembly GCF_046630445.1. Classification (NCBI taxonomy): domain Eukaryota; kingdom Viridiplantae; phylum Streptophyta; class Magnoliopsida; order Asterales; family Asteraceae; genus Rutidosis; species Rutidosis leptorrhynchoides. The sequence continues at coordinate 101,112,604 of NC_092341.1, read as the reverse complement.
TAGTTTACTATTGCATTTAGGTTACTTGTTAGACAAGTTATGTTACTTGTTATGCAAGTTATTCTAGCCTATAAATAGGCAAATTCAATATATTCTACAGACTATATTATTTAGATATGATTTGTTATGTAAAGTAATTATATAGTTTCCTTTTGTATTTAGGTTACTTGTTAGACAATTTATGTTACTTGTTAGACAGGTTATGTTACTTTTTATGCAAGTTATTCTAGCCTATGAATAGGAATAATCAATAAAGCATTTTTTTATTATTCTTAATCATGCAATTTTCAAGAAATAATATTATTTAGATATGATTTGTTATGTTTAGTGTTTTTTTATTTTTTATTTTTTTTTATTTTTATTTTTTTTGGCAAAAATATTAATATGTATATATATAATAGAACCGAGGTTCCGGTGGAGCAACATTAACAGATCATAACGATCTTTTGAGAGAGTACTTGGTTACAAACAACCAAAACTCAATGACACTTACTCTATTCGTTCTAAACTATACGAACGACAATAATGAATACAGAGCAAGCACTAAAAGAATTACAATAGAAATATTAAACAAACAAAAACCATCAAACCTAAGACTACAACATACACATAAACCCGACCCCGTATTCAACCCCGCATCTTCACTCCTCAAAAACTGCCAATCCAAACCACTCACCGGGCAACCCAAGAACACCTAACTCGAGGCCTATTTACCGAAGTCAACAAAGTCAACAACGCCGGCAACAACATCAAGCCCACAAAAGACTCGACGACGAGAAAAATGGAATGAAAGATCCGAACAAGCCGCAACAGAACAGTAACAAATGCAGAATCAAACCATATAGGAACCAGTCATCTTCACCAAGTTTTCTAAGGACATTTACAAACCCCCAGATACAAACAGTCATAGATTCAAGCAGACGACCAACGGCATTTAGCTTCCGCCATCAGCCACCAGCAGCAGTCGGCGACCGCCAACGTCATCCAACCACCATTAGCAACACCCGCTAACCTCTATTTGCCGCCACCCGCAACCACCAAGAACCGACAACATCTGCTAGCAACCACCAAAGGCCGCCAACAGCTGCCACCCACCCCAGTCACTGCAGACAGCGGCCAGACCACCGTAATCCGCCGGGTTTCAACACAAGCCACACGCATAACCAACACCAAGCCAAATCGAACCCTAACCCTCATCAAACCTGAGAGCCGCCCAAAAGGTTTGTAGAGTTCCGTAGAACTCATCGCCTACAACCACAAAAGAGAAGAAAATGGGCAGCAAAGGCGAAGGAACGACAGATCTAGTCTCACCCAAGTCTAACAAATGGAAAAACCCTACCGCACACCCCAAAACACGACGAGCTTCCAGAATCTGTGCAAGAATCACACAGATTCGTCACCTGAAAGCTGAAAATGTTGCGGGAGAAGCTGAACAGAGCAAAACCATCACCGGAAAAGGGACGAGAAGTAGACGTGCCTTATTTTGACCAAAAGCAAAAAAATCCGAACCACCGGCGAGATGCCGGTGGTCGGAGAGACAATGCTAAGCAGCTACAAACTGGCGGTGATGTATAGATCTAGTAGTAGAAGAGATTGTGGTTGTAATATATCTTGAATATTTCAAAGAAGTAATAAAAGAAAAATGGAGATGAACTGACCGGAGCAAAAGAAATTTTCCAGGCCAAAATTTGGTCAAAGATTAGAAGGGCACGTTTTTCAAGTCAAAGAAAAAGATGCCTTTCACGTGAGTTGAGAGAAAGAAAAAAAAATTGTTATGTTTAGTTATTATATGTTTTTCTATTGTATTTAAGAGTCGTGCTAGACAAGTTAACTTACTTTGTTATGCAAGTTATTCTAGGCTATTAATAGATTACCATGTAATTACTCCCACTTTATTATGACAACAACCAATCAAACATATTTTATGATTTTTTTTCAAATAGCTAGTGTTTTTTGCCTTTTTATTTTTTTTTATTTTTTTTAACTGGCAACCGGTTTCACCATATCAACAAACACTGAACTTGACAATGTCGGTTTTTAGCTATGTAACATTTTTTGTTGTAATCTCTCAAACTAGTAAAAGAGAAAATTACAAAATTGCGAGTAGTAATTCTTCGAGATCGTAAGATGAATTGGAATCATAGTACTTCATGAACAAAATAAGAATATTAAATGTTCCATTCGAATATCTTTGGAACAACAAATGATCATAATCTATATGCTCAAAATGAGGATTAAAATAGTCCACCGTTATATTATTGTTGTACATGACCAAATATTTTTTTCTTGTTATATTGCAGTACATTTAAAACGCGTTTGGTACAATACTGCTAAATAATGTACTACGTAGTTGTGTAAGAATCTCAAGTTTGTAATTTTTCCTTCAATTAGTTTGTAAGAAATTTTTTTTTTTTTTTTTAAATCCACATAGGTAAAAACCAGCATTGCCAAGTTTTGCTAACATGGTAAAACCGGTCTTGCCAAGGCTGGTTATACTAGTTTTATAATTCTTTTTAAACCATTAGAACTATAAACTATGGGTAAAAAACACTATTTGAAAGAAGAAAAAAAATTCCACATTTCATTATTCATAATTCTTTAGTCAGGTGCAATTCCTTACACATTTCTTACAGATGCAAGTAGTTCGAACGTATTTAACAAATGTGTCTTATTTCTGTACTGTGATTATACATGTAAAAAGATTCATAGGAAAATTGTTTCTCCGTAAAAATTTGTCATAGATGACATGAAGAATATAAAAGAAATTGTCAACCACTCCCTGTCGGCTAACTTGGATTTTTGTAGATGTGGAAGCAACAACATATGATCAAACACATTAATTGTTTAATAGCATATATCATAAGTAATTTTTCCGGAAAAATCAAAAAATTTAATTATAACCAAGGCAATTCAATGAAACAATTATGATCAAACCATGAACAAACTAAGCCCGAACAAACACAAACGAGCCAAACAAGGACAACAAAGAAAACAACTACATCCCAAACTAAGTTCCAACAAAAACTAGACTAACTAAACTCACAACAAAAAGGAACAACATCCGAACAGATAAGGACGAGAAGATGCCCCGTAATCAAAACCACCAAAACCTGATCAAAAACTATCTTCCGCACTAATTCAAAGCAGAGAGTGAAAGAAGAAACCATCAACGACACTCACATGCCGTCCGTTTTGAAATTCTTTAACTCGACCCGTGAACCTTTCTACCCTTAACTCTCTTGGGTTTAGAACGATTTTGAAATTAATTATCTTAGCTTTAACGCAATCTCCCTTAAAATCTTTCATAATGGACTCAAAGAAACCGAAATACTTGTTCGAAGAAGGACCGTCAGAGACATTGTTGAGCAACGAAAAAGTCTCTGAACTTGATTGATCACCCTCACACTTGTCCGTTGCAAAAACCGAAACATCTTTAACAGACTCTTCCACATCGGGTAGCGAAACTCCTTGAGTTGTTGAAACAAAAGGAATTTCAATGTCGACTTCGTGATCTTGATCATATAATTTGAAAACTTCTTTTTAATGTCGACTGTCAGAATGAGTCACCAAAAAGTCAACAATAGTCAAATTACCTGATAATGCTAAAAACGAACATATATTTCATAGCATTATTCCTCAAGAAAGACAAGCTTTTAGTTGCAATTGTTCTATTTACAAGTGATATTCGTTTAAATAATAAAAGGTGAAGACAAAAGACAGATTCGACGAATTGAAGACGCAAACGACCAAAAAGCTCAAAAGTACAAAATACAATTAATAAGGTTCCAATTATTGATAAGAAACGTCTCAAAATTACAAGAGTACAAGATTCAAAACGCAAAGTACAAGATATTAAATTATTCGCAAGGACGTTCGAAAATTCGGAACCGGGACTAGAGTCAACTCTCAACGCTCGACGCAACGGACTAAAAATTTCAAGTCAACTATGCACATGAATATAATATAATATATAATTAATTCTTAAAATTAATATATATATTATATTATATTTAAAAACCGTCGGCATAAAAAACCAAAGACTTTTGAGTCTCCCCAGCTGGCCATGCGATCGCATGGCCTGGAAGGCATAAATCCATGCGATCGCATGGTGCACAGTTCCAGCCCACATGCCTATAAAAATCGAGCTTTGGTGCACCACAAAAACACATCTTTTTCTTCTCCTCATTCAACGTATAATATTTATATTTATATTATAATTTTAATTTTAATTTATAATAATAAGGGTGTGTTAGCGAATGTTGTAAGGGTGTAAGTCGAAATTCTGTCCGTGTAACGCTACGCTATTTTTAATCATTGTAAGTTATGTTCAACCTTTTTAATTTAATGTCTCGTAGCTAAGTTATTATTATGCTTATTTAATCCCAAGTAATCATGATGTTGGGCTAAAAATATTAAAATTGGGTAATTGGGCTTTGTACCATAATTGGGGTTTGGACAAAAGAACGACACTTGTGGAAATTAGACTATGGGCTATTAATGGGCTTTATATTTGTTTAACTAAATGATAGTTTGTTAATTTTAATATAAAGATTTACAATTGAACGTCCCTATAAATAACCATATACACTCGATCGGACACGATGGGCGGGGTATTTATATGTACGAATAATCGTTCATTTAACCGGACACGGGAATGGATTAATAGCCACTAGAATTATTAAAACAGTGGTGAAATTATGTACAAAGACACTTGGCATAATTGATAACAAAGTATTAAAACCTTGGGTTACATTCAGTCGACATCCTGGTGTAATTATTAAACAAAGTATTAAAATCTTGTTACAGTTTAAATCCCCAACTAAGGATAATTTGACGAGGACACTCGCAATTTATATTTATGACTGATGGACTGTTATGGACAAAAACCAGATGGACATATTAAATAATCTAGGACAAAGGACAATTAACCCATGGGCATAAAACTAAAATCAACACATCAAACATCATGATTACGGAAGTTTAAATAAGCATAATTCTTTTATTTCATATTTAATTTCCTTTATTTTATATTTAATTGCACTTCTAATTATAGCACTTTTATTTATTGTTATTGTATTTAATTGAACTTTTAATTATAGTACTTTTTAATTATCGCACTTTTATTTATCGCAATCGTTATTTACTTTACGCTTTAAATTAAGTCTTTTATTTATTTAATATTTTACATTTTGTTTTAACTGCGACTAAAGTTTTAAAATCGACAAACCAGTCATTAAACGGTAAAAACCCCCCTTTATAATAATAATATTACTTATATATATATTTGTATTTTTATAAAATAAAACTAATATAGCGTTAAGCTTTGATTAAAAGATTTTCCCTGTGGAACGAACCGGACTTACTAAAAACTACACTACTGTACGATTAGGTACACTGCCTATAAGTGTTGTAGCAAGGTTTAAGTATATCCATTCAATAAATAAATAAATATCTTGAGTAAAATTGTATCGTATTTAATGGTATTTCCTTGTAAAATAAAAGCTATTTTATATACACCTCGCATAACATCAAGTATTTTTGGCGCCGCTGCCGGGGACAATCTAGCTTAAAAGTCGGAAGCGCAACGCTAATATATATAAAAAAGATTTTTCTTTTTAGTTTACTTTTATAAAAAAATACGCTTTTGTAGAAATACGTTTTAAATATTCAAAAATATAAAAAGAAAAACAAAAATATAAATATTTTTAAGAGTTTGGTAAATATTTAAGTTTTATAAAGTTTCTTTATTTCTATTTTTAGTTTGTAAAAATATAAGTTTTATTTAATTTATAAATATATTTTATAAATATATTATACAGCAAAAATATATATATATATATATTAAAACTCGAAGTCCGATACTGTAGCAGCCCACTCTAAGGCCCGAAACCCTAGCCCATGCGATCGCATGGTCTGGTTGCTTAGAACTCATGTGATCGCATGAGCTCGTCTGACACGCCACAGTTGACTGCAGCCAGCATTTATTACGGATAATAATAATTATTATTTTTCTTAAACCCTAATTAGGGTTGTTTTTTTATTTAGTTTAGTTATTTTATTATTTGTATTATTTAGTATAATTAGTTTAATTAGTTTATAAAATTAATAGTTTTATAAAATAAATAATATAAAAATAATATTTTTATAAAAATTGTCCTTTTTACAACTTTTAGTATATTTTTATATTTTGTCCCTTTTTAATTGTTTTAGTGTAATATTTGTATTTTTCGCTCGTATTTAGTTTTTAAACATAGTTTTTGCCATAGTTATTTTTATTTTTAGGCTTTGCCGTAAAATCCCTTAAGTGCTTTTTTTTAGACTAAGATTTTGGTGCTTTAGAATTTTGCGACGCATTTTTAAGTTTTAGTTCCTTTTTAAGATATTGCCATTTGGGATACAGTTTTACTTGTAAGCTTTAATATTTTAGACGCCTTTTACCTATGTATCAATTATCATTCCAATTAGTAATCTCAATTTGCGATTATAATTTTAAGTTAGTGATAGTAATAAGGTTGGGTTAGTCAAGTATTTTTAAGTTTTATAAGTCACTCTTTTTCTTTCTTATTTTTCGACGCCTTTTATTTTTTGACCTTTTTCGACGCGCTCTTTTTCTTTCTTATTTCTCGCTATTCTAGTTTTAGGACATAGATTTTTATTCTACTTCTTATCTAAATTTCTTAAAATTACGAAAATTTATTTTAAGTGGTTATATTGATAGACATCAAAATTTTCTGGTTCGTAGTAATAGTTGGATTTGTACGTGGACCGGGTTATTGGAGCCAAACAGTCCTCAATTATATTGAGACCAAACGAATCCTGCCCCTCTGCTGCATATTTTGGCTATTCGAAACGTGGGCAAAATCAGAAAAGTCTATTAATTGGATAACTTATATAATTTTTTCTTTCCTTTTAAAAACTAATAGGATATTCAGTGAATGCACCGAGCAAGACGTTCACCACCTTTTGTACGTTCACCACCTGTAACTAGATCAAGACATCTAGCAAATATTACCGCCGTTGATTTTTCTTTAGAATCCTCATCCAGTCAACCAAGTACTCCAGTTCAAATTTTCGATAATCCATTTTTTGAACCCGACCTCACAATTGAGAATCCGGAGAATATTCAGGGACGATTCATAGATCCTGTACCATTAAATTTTCCTCCGGAACCACCAATCATTCAAACAGAGATTGTTGAGGAACGAACCATTAAATCAGAATCCTCTAGTGATTTCGATTCAACAAATTCAATTATGGAGAATCTGGAACCTTTAAGTATGGAAGACCGAATGAGAGCTAAACGCACTGGCCAAGGTCACGCAATTACTCATCCTGACATTAATGCGCTAGATTATGAAATCAAAGGACAAATTCTACACATGGTGACTAATCAATGCCAATTTAGTGGTGCGCCGAAGGAAGATCCAAATGAACATCTTCGTACCTTTAATAGGATCTGCACACTATTTAAAATCCGAGAAGTGGAGGATGAACAGATATATCTCATGTTATTTCCCTGGACTTTAAAGGGAGAAGCCAAATATTGGTTGGAATCGTTACCTGAAGGGGCGATTGATACATGGGACTTTTTAGTTGAAAAATTTCTTAAACAATTCTTTCCGGCATCAAAAGCCGTAAGACTTCAAGGAGAAATTGTTACGTTCACACAGAAGCCGAATGAAACTCTATATGAGGCGTGGACAAGATTTGGAAAGTTATTAAGAGGATGTCCGCAACATGGTTTAGACACCTGTCAAATAGTACAAATATTCTACCAAGGATGCGACATCACTACAAGGAAAGACATCGATATAGCAGCTGGTGGTTCTATTATGAAGAAAACCGAAACTGATGCTTACAAAATTATTGATAACACTGCTTCCCACTCACATGAGTGGCACCAAGAAAAAGATATCGTTATATCATCTAAAGCAGCTAGAGCCGATTCTAGCCATGACTTAGATTCCATTTCCGCAAAGATAGATGCTGTCGAGAGACGAATGGAAAAGATGACTAAAGATATCCACTCAATACGAATTAGTTGTGAGCAGTGTGGAGGATCACATTTGACAAAAGATTGTCTCAGTATTGAATTAACAATGGAACAAAGAGAGAATGTTTCATATCTAAACCAAAGGCCTGGAAATAATTATCAGAATAATTATCAACCGCCAAGACCGATCTACAATCAAAACCAGAATTATAATCGAAATATTCCATACAACAACCAACAAGGTCCTAGCAATCAACAAGTATCCAATAATACTTACAATCTGCAAAGACCTAATTTTCAAAACAAACCACCACAAACCGATGATAAAAATCAGAATTTAGAAGATATGATGACGAAGCTAGTTGAAACTCAAACGCATTTTTTTACATCTCAAAAACAAACTAATGAACAAAATGCTCAAGCATTTAGAAATCAACAAGCTTCTATTCAAAACTTGGAACAAGAAGTAAGTAACCTAGCAAGGTTAATAGGTGAAAGAAAACCGGGAAGTTTACCTAGTGATACAAATGCTAACCCCCGGAATGAAACAGCTAAAGCCATTACCACAAGAAGTGGTACAACACTTAAACCACCTGAAATACCTGTAACTTCTGATGAAGCTATTCCTACTCCACAAGAACCACAACCTGATCAAGATAAGGAAAAAGAACCGATAGTTGAAAAGGTTAATGAAGATAACACAGCTAAGGATAAACCTTATGTTAAACTATACCAACCACCACTTCCTTACCCGAGTAAAATGAAGAAAGAGAAACTTGAAGCCGAGCAATCCAAATTCTTGGATATGTTTAAACAGATAAATGTAAATCTTCCTTTCATTGATGTGATTTCAGGAATGCCTAGATATGCTAAATTCTTGAAAGATCTAATCTCAAATAGAAAGAAAATGGAAGAACTCTCGGCCGTTACTATGAATGCTAATTGTTCAGCAGTGCTATTGAATAAGATACCAGAAAAACTATCTGATCCAGGAAGTTTCACAATTCCATGTTTTCTGGGTAGTCTTAGTTCAATAGAAGCATTGGCAGACTTAGGTGCTAGTATAAATTTAATGCCGTATTCACTATACACTAAACTAGACCTTGGAGAATTGAAACCAACCAGAATAAGTATACAACTAGCCGATCGATTAATAAAATATCCTAGAGGGATAATGGAGAACATGCTAGTTAAAGTTGGTACTTTAGTATTTCCAGTAGATTTTGTTGTTCTGGATATGGAAGAAGATTCTCAAGTTCCTCTCATATTAGGAAGACCATTCTTAAACACGGCTAAAGCAATGATAGACGTGTTCGGTAAGAAATTGACCCTAAGTATAGAGGACGAGAGTGTTACCTTTTCAGTTGATAGAGCAATGCAACAACCGCAATCTGCAGATGATACATGTTATTATATTCAAACTATAGATTCACATGCAGAATTGTTAGAAGAATTTCCAGAATTACAAGGAACAGGAGAATGTTCTTTAGGAGAAGGTAATGAACCAATTGATGAAGCTGAAATGTTAGCTACACTAATAGCTAATGGATATGAACCAACAACAGAAGAAATTCAAATGCTAAAAGAAGAAGACAGATATCGATATAAATCATCGATAGAAGAACCACCGACATTAGAATTAAAGCCATTTCCAAACCATTTGGAATACGCTTATTTACATGGTGAATCTGAATTACCTATAATAATATCGTCTTCTCTTACTGAAAATGAAAAATCACAACTCATTTCTGTGTTGAAAGCTCATAAACCAGCCATTGCATGGAAGATTCATGATATTAAAGGAATAAGTCCTTCGTATTGCACACATAAAATCCTTATGGAAGAAGGTCATAAAATGTATGTGCAATGCCAACGAAGACTAAATCCGAATATGCAAGATGTAGTTAAAAAAGAAATTATTAAACTGCTAGATGCAGGTTTAATTTATCCAATCTCTGATAGTCCATGGGTAAGGCCTGTTCAATGCGTGCCTAAGAAGGGTGGCATGACTGTCATTATAAATGAAAAAAATGAGCTTATTCCTACTAGGACTGTAACAGGATGGCGTGTATGTATTGATTATAGAAAATTAAATGACGCCACCAGAAAAGATCACTTTCCCTTACCTTTTATTGATCAAATGTTGGAAAGATTAGCCTGAAACAGTTACTATTGTTTTCTTGATGGATTTTCCGGATATTTTCAAATTCCAATAGCACCCGAAGATCAAGAGAAAACCACGTTCACGTGCCCTTATGGTACTTTTGCTTACAAACGCATGTCATTTGGACTTTGTAACGCCCCTGCAACCTTTCAAAGGTGCATGATGGGGATTTTTCATGATATGATAGAAGAATGCATGGAAGTTTTCATGGATGACTTTTCAATCTTCGGTGATACATTTGAATCATGTCTAGTTAATCTTGAACGAATGCTTATTAGATGCGAACAATCAAATCTAGTACTTAATTGGGAGAAATGCCATTTCATGGTTAAAGAAGGCATCGTTCTTGGACATAAAATTTCAAAAGAAGGAATTGAAGTGGATAGAGCTAAAGTAGATGTAATTGCTAAACTTCCACATCCCACCAATGTTAGAGGAGTTAGGAGTTTTCTAGGGCATGCCGGTTTTTACCGACGTTTCATAAAAGATTTTTCTAAAATTGTCACTCCTATGAATAAACTCCTAGAAAAGGATGCTCCATTCATCTTTTCAGATGAATGCATCAAATCTTTTAATATTCTTAAAGAGAAACTCACTAATGCGCCGATCATGATAACACCAAATTGGAATCTACCGTTTGAACTAATGTGCGATGCAAGTGATTTTGCAATGGGAGCCGTTTTAGGACAAAGGATTGAAAAATGATTTCAACCTATATATTATGCTAGTAAGACGTTACAAGGAGCACAAACGAACTATATAACTACTGAAAAAGAACTCCTTGCTATTGTCTTTGCTTTTGACAAATTTCGTTCATATCTCGTTCTAGCAAAAACGGTGGTCTATACCGACCATTCTGCTCTTAGATACCTATTTTCGAAATAAGATGCCAAACCAAGATTAATCCGTTGGATCTTACTCTTACAAGAGTTCGATATTGAAATCCGAGATAAAAGAGGAGCAGAAAATCTCGCCGCTGATCATCTTTCTCGTCTTGAAAATCCCGAATTAGAAGTTCTAAATGAATCGGCCATACAAGACAACTTTCCTGATGAATATCTATTGAAGATAGATTATAATGAAATTCCATGGTTTGTAGACTATGCAAACTACTTAGTATGTGGATTCCTTGAAAAAGGATTATCGTACCAAAAACGAAAGAAATTCTTCAGTGATATAAAACACTATTTCTGGGAAGATCCACATTTATTTAAAAGTTGTCCCGATAGAATAATACGCCGATGTGTATTTGGAGATGAAGCTAGTAAAATTTTAAACCATTGTCACACAGGACCAACAGGAGGGCACTATGAGCCTCAACTAACAGCAAGAAAAGTTTATGATGCTGGATTCTATTGGCCTACAATTTACAAAGACGCACACCTTCTTTGCAAATCCTGTGATGCTTGTCAAAGGGCCGGAAAAATAAGTCAACGTGATGAAATGCCACAAAATGTCATTCAAGTATGCGAAGTATTTGACATTTGGGGTATTGACTTTATGGGTCCATTTCCAAAATCTCATAATAATCTCTACATTCTCGTAGCCATTGATTATGTATCTAAATGGGCGGAAGCACAAGCTCTCCCAACTAACGATGCACGAGTTGTAGTCAACTTTTTAAAACATCTTTTTGAAAGGTTTGGAACACCGAAAGCTTTAATAAGTGATCGGGGTACTCATTTCTGTAATAATCAACTTGAGAAAGTTCTCAAAAGATATGGAGTAACTCATAAAATCTCCACCGCATATCATCCACAAACAAGTGGACAAGTTGAAAATACCAACCGGGCTTTAAAACGTATTCTAGAACAAACCGTAGGATCAAATCCGAAGGAATGGTCCATTAAATTGGAGGATGCAATCTGGGCTTTTAGAACATCCTACAAAACTCCAATTGGAACCACACCTTTTAAACTCTACTACGGAAAAGCATGTCATCTTCCAGTAGAAATTGAACACAAAGCATTTTGGGCTTTGAAGACATGTAATCTTGATTTACATGAAGCCGGACGTCTACGATTAAGTCAATTAAATGAATTAGAAGAATTAAGACATGAAGCATATGAAAATTCGTTAATCTATAAGGAAAGAACGAAGAAATGGCATGATAAAAGAATCATAAGTTCAAAAGAATTTAAAGAATGAGACAGAGTTCTTCTTTTCAATTCACGATTCAAGCTATTTCCTGGAAAATTGAAATCGAGATGGTCTGGACCATTCATAGTCAAAAGAGTTTTCCCATACGGAACGATAGAATTAATAAATTCAAATGGAATTGAATTTAAAGTTAATGGTCACAGAGTTAAACATTACATAGATAGTCCGATGGAAGTCGACAACGAAGTTAATCATAATTTCGATACCACAGCTAACTAAGTGTGGGGAGAATCAAGTCTTTTAAGGATTTTATGTATTTCTGTTAGAGTTAGATTGTCTGTTTTCGTGTAGTTCTCGAAAATGGAACCCGAATGGTCTTTCCTGAAATGTCCCGTTCTTATTGATTAAAAACGTTCCATATTAATTGATTTCGTTGCGAGGTTTTGACCTCTATATGAGACGTTTTTCAAAGACTGCATTCATTTTAAAACAAACCATAACCTTTATTTCATCAATAAAGGTTTAAAAAGCTTTACGTAGATTATCAAATAATGATAATCTAAAATATCCTGTTTACACACGACCATTACATAATGGTTTACAATACAAATATGTTACAACAAAATAAGTTTCTTGAATGCAGTTTTTACACAATATCATACAAGCATGGACTCCAAATCTCGTCCTTATTTAAGTATGCGACAGCGGAAGCTCTTAATAATCACCTGAGAATAAACATGCTTAAAACGTCAACAAAAATGTTGGTGAGCTATAGGTTTAACCTATATATATCAAATCATAATAATAGACCACAAGATTTCATATTTCAATACACAACCCATACATAGAGATAAAAATCATTCATATGGTGAACACCTGGTAACCGACATTAACAATATGCATATATAAGAATATCCCCATCATTCCGGGACACCCTTCGAATATGATATAAATTTCGAAGTACTAAAGCATCCGGTACTTTGGATGGGGTTTGTTAGGCCCAATAGATCTATCTTTAGGATTCGCGTCAATTAGGGTGTCTGTTCCCTAATTCTTAGATTACCAGACTTAATAAAAAGGGGCATATTCGATTTCGATAATTCAACCATAGAATGTAGTTTCACGTACTTGTGTCTATTTTGTAAATCATTTATAAAACCTGCATGTATTCTCATCCCAAAAATATTAGATTTTAAAAGTGGGACTATAACTCAGTTTCACAGATTTTTACTTCGTCGGGAAGTAAGACTTGGCCACTGGTTGATTCACGAACCTATAACAATATATACATATATATCAAAGTATGTTCAAAATATATTTACAACACTTTTAATATATTTTGATGTTTTAAGTTTATTAAGTCAGCTGTCCTCGTTAGTAACCTACAACTAGTTGTCCACAGTTAGATGTAGAGAAATAAATCGATAAATATTATCTTGAATCAATCCACGAACCAGTGTATACGTATCTTAGTATTGATCACAACTCAAACTATATATATTTTGGAATCAACCTCAACCCTGTATAGCTAACTCCAACATTCACATATAGAGTGTCTATGGTTGTTCCGAAATATATATAGATGTGTCGACATGATAGGTCGAAACATTGTATACGTGTCTATGGTATCTCAAGATTACATAATATACAATACAAGTTGATTAAGTTATGGTTGGAATAGATTTGTTACCAATTTTCACGTAGCTAAAATGAGAAAAATTATCCAATCTTGTTTTACCCATAACTTCTTCATTTTAAATCCGTTTTGAGTGAATCAAATTGCTATGGTTTCGTATTGAACTCTATTTTATGAATCTAAATAGAAAAAGTATAGGTTTATAGTCGGAAAAATAAGTTACAAGTCATTTTTGTAAAGGTAGTCATTTCAGTCGAAAGAACGACGTCTAGATGACTATTTTAGAAAACATACTTCCACTTTGAGTTTAACCATAATTTTTGGATATAGTTTCATGTTCATAATAAAAATCATTTTCTCAGAATAACAACTTTTAAATCAAAGTTTATCATAGTTTTTAATTAACTAACCCAAAACAGCCCGCGGTGTTACTACGACGGCGTAAATCCGGTTTTACGGTGTTTTTCGTGTTTCCAGGTTTTAAATCATTAAGTTAGCATATCATATAGATATAGAACATGTGTTTAGTTGATTTTAAAAGTCAAGTTAGAAGGATTAACTTTTGTTTGCGAACAAGTTTAGAATTAACTAAACTATGTTCTAGTGATTACAAGTTTAAACCTTCGAATAAGATAGCTTTATATGTATGAATCGAATGATGTTATGAACATCATTACTACCTTAAGTTCCTTGGATAAACCTACTGGAAAAGAGAAAAATAGATCTAGCTTCAACGGATTCTTGGATGGCTCGAAGTTCTTGAAGCAGAATCATGACACGAAAACAAGTTCAAGTAAGATCATCACTTGAAATAAGATTGTTATAGTTATAGAAATTGAACCAAAGTTTGAATATGATTATTACCTTGTATTAGAATGATAACCTACTGTAAGAAATAAAGATTTCTTGAGGTTGGATGATCACCTTACAAGATTGGAAGTGAGCTAGCAAACTTGAAAGTATTCTTGATTTTATGTAACTAGAACTTGTAGAATATATGAAGAACACTTAGAACTTGAAGATAGAACTTGATAGAGATCAATTAGATGAAGAAAATTGAAGAATGAAAGTGTTTGTAGGTGTTTTTAGTCGTTGGTGTATGGATTAGATATAAAGGATATGTAATTTTGTTTTCATGTAAATAAGTCATGAATGATTACTCATATTTTTGTAATTTTATGAGATATTTCATGCTAGTTGCCAAATGATGGTTCCCACATGTGTTAGGTGACTCACATGGGCTGCTAAGAGCTGATCATTGGAGTGTATATATGAAAGGACCCGTTCATATACATTATAAACGATTCACAATAGTTGATTACATCGCGAGGTATTTAACCTCTATATGATACATTTTACAAACATTGTGAAATGTCCCGTTCTTATTGATTAAAAACGTTCCATATTAATTGATTTCGTTGCGAGGTTTTGACCTCTATATGAGACGTTTTTCAAAGACTGCATTCATTTTTAAACAAACCATAACCTTTATTTCATCAATAAAGGTTTAAAAAGCTTTTCGTAGATTATCAAATAATGATAATCTAAAATATCCTGTTTACACACGACCATTACATAATGGTTTACAATACAAATATGTTACAACAAAATAAGTTTCTTGAATGCAGTTTTTACACAATATCATACAAGCATGGACTCCAAATCTTGTCCTTATTTAAGTATGCGACAGCGGAAGCTCTTAATAATCACCTGAGAATAAACATGCTTAAAACGTCAACAAAAATGTTGGTGAGTTATAGGTTTAACCTATATATATCAAATCGTAACAATAGACCACAAGATTTCATATTTCAATACACATCCCATACATAGAGATAAAAATCATTCATATGGTGAACACCTGGTAACCGACAATAACAAGATGCATATATAAGAATATCCCCATCATTCCGGGACACCCTTCGGATATGATATAAATTTCGAAGTACTAAAGCATCCGGTACTTTGGATGGGGTTTGTTAGGCCCAATAGATCTATCTTTAGGATTCGCGTCAATTAGGGTGTCTGTTCCCTAATTCTTAGATTACCAGACTTAATAAAAAGGGGCATATTCGATTTCGATAATTCAACCATAGAATGTAGTTTCACGTACTTGTGTCTATTTTGTAAATCATTTATAAAACCTGCATGTATTCTCATCCCAAAAATATTAGATTTTAAAAATGGGACTATAACTCACTTTCACAGATTTTTACTTCGTCGGGAAGTAAGACTTGACCACTGGTTGATTCACGAACCTATAACAATATATACATATATATCAAAGTATGTTCAAAATATATTTACAACACTTTTAATATATTTTGATGTTTTAAGTTTATTAAGTCAGCTGTCCTCGTTAGTAACCTACAACTAGTTGTCCACAGTTAGATGTACAGAAATAAATCGATAAATATTATCTTGAATCAATCCACGACCCAGTGTATACGTATCTCAGTATTGATCACAACTCAAACTATATATATTTTGGAATCAACCTCAACCCTGTATAGCTAACTCCAACATTCACATATAGAGTGTCTATGGTTGTTCCGAAATATATATAGATGTGTCAACATGATAGGTCGAAACATTGTATACGTGTCTATGGTATCTCAAGATTACATAATATATAATACAAGTTGATTAAGTTATGGTTGGAATAGATTTGTTACCAATTTTCACGTAGCTAAAATGAGAAAAATTATCCAATCTTGTTTTACCCATAACTTCTTCATTTTAAATCCGTTTTGAGTGAATCAAATTGCTATGGTTTCATATTGAACTCTATTTTATGAATATAAACAAAAAAAGTATAGGTTTCTAGTCGGAAAAATAAGTTACAAGTCGTTTTTGTAAAGGTAGTCATTTCAGTCGAAAGAACGACGTCTAGATGACCATTTTAGAAAACATACTTCCACTTTGAGTTTAACCATAATTTTTGGATATAGTTTCATGTTCATAATAAAAATCATTTTCTCAGAATAACAACTTTTAAATCAAATTTTATCATAGTTTTTAATTAACTAACCCAAAACAGCCCGCGGTGTTACTACGACGGCGTAAATCCGGTTTTACGGTGTTTTTCGTGTTTCCAGGTTTTAAATCATTAAGTTAGCATATCATATAGATATAGAACATGTGTTTAGTTGATTTTAAAAGTCAAGTTAGAAGGATTAACTTTTGTTTGCGAACAAGTTTAGAATTAACTAAACTATGTTCTAGTGATTACAAGTTTAAACCTTCGAATAAGATAGCTTTATATGTATGAATCGAATGATGTTATGAACATCATTACTACCTTAAGTTCCTTGGATGAACCTACTGGAAAAGAGAAAAATGGATCTAGCTTCAATGGATCCTTGGATGGCTCAAAGTTCTTGAAGCAAAATCATGACACGAAAACAAGTTCAAGTAAGATCATCACTTGAAATAAGATTGTTATAGTTATAGAAATTGAACCAAAGTTTGAATATGATTATTACCTTGTATTAGAATGATAACCTACTGTAAGAAACAAAGATTTCTTGAGGTTGGATGATCACCTTACAAGATTGGAAGTGAGCTAGCAAACTTGAAAGTATTCTTGATTTTATGAAACTAGAACTTTTGGAATTTATGAAGAACACTTAGAACTTGAAGATAGAACTTGAGAGAGTTCAATTAGATGAAGAAAATTGAAGAATGAAAGTGTTTGTAGGTGTTTTTGGTCGTTGGTGTATGGATTAGATATAAAGGATATGTAATTTTGTTTTCATGTAAATAAGTCATGAATGATTACTCATATTTTTGTAATCTTATGAGATATTTCATGCTAGTTTCCAAATGATGGTTCCCACATGTGTTAGGTGACTCACATGGGCTGCTAAGAGCTGATCATTGGAGTGTATATACCAATAGTACATACATCTAAAAGTTGTGTATTGTACGAGTACGAATACGGGTGCATACGAGTAGAATTGTTGATGAAACTGAACGAGAATGTAATTGTAAGCATTTTTGTTAAGTAGAAGTATTTTGATAAGTGTATTGAAGTCTTTCAAAAGTGTATAAATACATATTAAAACACTACATGTATATACATTTTAACTGAGTCGTTAAGTCATCGTTAGTCGTTACATGTAAGTGTTGTTTTGAAACCTTTAGGTTAACGATCTTGTTAAATGTTGTTAACCCAATGTTTATAATAACAAAAGAGATTTTAAATTATTATATTATCATGATATTATGATGTACGAATATCTCTTAATATGATATATATACATTAAATGTCGTTACAACGATAAACGTTACATATATGTCTCGTTTCAAAATCATTAAGTTAGTAGTCTTGTTTTTACATATGTAGTTCATTGTTAATATAATTAATGATATGTTTACTTATCATAATATCATGTTAACTATATATATAACCATATATATGTCATCATATAGTTTTTTTACAAGTTTTAACGTTCGTGAATCACCGGTCAACTTGGGTGGTCAATTGTCTATATGAAACCTATTTCAATTAATCAAGTCTTAACAAGTTTGATTGCTTAACATGTTGGAAACATTTAATCATGTAAACATCAATCTCAATTAATATATATAAACATGGAAAAGTTCGGGTCACTACAGTACCTACCCGTTAAATAAATTTCGTCCCGAAATTTTAAGCTGTTGAAGGTGTTGACGAATCTTCTGGAAATAGATGCGGGTATTTCTTCTTTATCTGATCTTCACGCTCCCAGGTGAACTCGGGTCCTCTACGAGCATTCCATCGAACCTTAACAATTGGTATCTTGTTTTGCTTAAGTCTTTTAACCTCACGATCCATTATTTCGACGGGTTCTTCGATGAATTGGAGTTTTTCGTTGATTTGGATTTCATCTAACGGAATAGTGAGATCTTCTTTAGCAAAACATTTCTTCAAATTCGAGACGTGGAAAGTGTTATGTACAGCCGCGAGTTGTTGAGGTAACTCAAGTCGGTAAGCTACTGGTCCGACACGATCAATAATCTTGAATGGTCCAATATACCTTGGATTTAATTTCCCTCGTTTACCAAATCGAACAACGCCTTTCCAAGGTGAAACTTTAAGCATGACCATCTCTCCAATTTCAAATTCTATATCTTTTCTTTTAATGTCAGCATAGCTCTTTTGTCGACTTTGGGCGGTTTTCAACCGTTGTTGAATTTGGATGATCTTCTCGGTAGTTTCTTGTATAATCTCCGGACCCGAAATCTGTCTATCCCCCACCTCACTCCAACAAATCGGAGACCTGCACTTTCTACCATAAAGTGCTTCAAACGGCGCCATCTCAATGCTTGAATGGTAGCTGTTGTTGTAGGAAAATTCTGCTAACGGTAGATGTCGATCCCAACTGTTTCCGAAATCAATAACACATGCTCGTAGCATGTCTTCAAGCGTTTGTATCGTCCTTTCGCTCTGCCCATCAGTTTGTGGATGATAGGCAGTACTCATGTCTAGACGAGTTCCTAATGCTTGCTGTAATGTCTGCCAGAATCTTGAAATAAATCTGCCATCCCTATCAGAGATAATAGAGATTGGTATTCCATGTCTGGAGACGACTTCCTTCAAATATAGTCGTGCTAACTTCTCCATCTTGTCATCTTCTCTTATTGGTAGGAAGTGTGCTGATTTGGTGAGACGATCAACTATTACCCAAATAGTATCAAAACCACTTGCAGTCCTTGGCAATTTAGTGATGAAATCCATGGTAATGTTTTCCCATTTCCATTCCGGGATTTCGGGTTGTTGAAGTAGACCTGATGGTTTCTGATGCTCAGCTTTGACCTTAGAACACGTCAAACATTCTCCTACGTATTTAGCAACATCGGCTTTCATACCCGGCCACCAAAAATGTTTCTTGAGATCCTTGTACATCTTCCCCGTTCCAGGATGTATTGAGTATCTGGTTTTATGAGCTTCTCTAAGTACCATTTCTCTCATATCTCCAAATTTTGGTACCCAAATCCTTTCAGCCCTATACCGGGTTCCGTCTTCCCGAATATTAAGATGCTTCTCCGATCCTTTAGGTATTTCATCCTTTAAATTTCCCTCTTTTAAAACTCCTTGTTGCGCCTCCTTTATTTGAGTAGTAATGTTATTATGAATCATTATATTCATAGATTTTACTCGAATGGGTTCTCTATCCTTCCTGCTCAAGGCATCGGCTACCACATTTGCCTTCCCCGGGTGGTAACGAATCTCAAAATCGTAATCATTCAATAATTCAATCCACCTACGCTGCCTCATATTCAGTTGTTTCTGATTAAATATGTGTTGAAGACTTTTGTGGTCGGTATATATAATACTTTTGACCCCATATAAGTAGTGCCTCCAAGTCTTTAATGCAAAAACAACCGCGCCTAATTCCAAATCATGCGTCGTATAATTTTGTTCGTGAATCTTCAATTGTCTAGACGCATAAGCAATCACCTTCGTTCGTTGCATTAATACACAACCGAGACCTTGCTTTGATGCGTCACAATAAATCACAAAATCATCATTCCCTTCAGGCAATGACAATATAGGTGCCGTAGTTAGCTTTTTCTTCAATAACTGAAACGCTTTCTCTTGTTCATCATTCCATTCAAATTTCTTCCCTTTATGCGTTAATGCAGTCAAGGGTTTTGCTATTCTGGAAAAGTCTTGGATGAACCTTCTGTAGTAACCAGCTAGTCCTAAAAACTGGCGTATGTGTTTCGGAGTTTTCGGGGTTTCCCACTTTTCAACAGTTTCTATCTTTGCCGGATCCACCTTAATACCTTCTTTGTTCACTATGTGACCGAGGAATTGAACTTCTTCCAACCAAAATGCACACTTTGAAAACTTAGCGTACAATTCTTCCTTCCTCAATACTTCTAACACCTTTCTCAAATGTTCACCGTGTTCTTGGTCATTCTTTGAGTAAATAAGTATGTCATCAATGAAAACAATGACAAACTTGTCAAGGTATGGTCCACACACTCGGTTCATAAGGTCCATGAACACAGCTGGTGCATTAGTTAAACCAAACGGCATGACCATAAACTCGTAATGACCGTAACGTGTTCTGAAAGCAGTCTTTGGAATATCATCTTCTTTCACCCGCATTTGATGATACCCGGAACGTAAGTCAATCTTTGAATAAACAGACGAGCCTTGTAGTTGATCAAATAAGTCATCGATTCTCGGTAGTGGGTAACGGTTCTTGATGGTAAGTTTGTTCAACTCTCGGTAGTCGATACACAACCTGAATGTACCATCTTTCTTCTTGACAAACAAAACAGGAGCTCCCCACGGTGATGTGCTTGGTCGAATGAAACCACGCTCTAAAAGTTCTTGTAATTGGCTTTGCAGTTCTTTCATCTCGCTGGGTGCGAGTCTGTAAGGAGCACGAGCTATTGGTGCAGCTCCTGGTACAAGATCTATTTGAAATTCAACGGATCGATGTGGGGGTAATCCCGGTAATTCTTTCGGAAATACATCGGGAAATTCTTTTGCAATGGGAACATCATTGATGCTCTTTTCTTCAGTTTGTACTTTCTCGACGTGTGCTAGAACAGCATTGCAACCTTTTCTTATTAGTTTTTGTGCCTTCAAATTACTAATAAGATGTAGCTTCGTGTTGCCCTTTTCTCCGTACACCATTAAGGGTTTTCCTTTTTCTCGTATAATGCGAATTGCATTTTTGTAACAAACGATCTCCGCTTTCACTTCTTTCAACCAGTCCATACCGATTATCACATCAAAACTCCCTAACTCTACTGGTATCAAATCAATCTTAAATGTTTCGCTAACCAGTTTAATTTCTCGATTCCGACATATATTATCTGCTGAAATTAATTTACCATTTGCTAATTCGAGTAAAAATTTACTATCCAAAGGCGTCAATGGACAACTTAATTTAGCACAAAAATCTCTACTCATATAGCTTCTATCCGCACCCGAATCAAATAAAACGTAAGCAGATTTATTGTCAATAAGAAACGTACCCGTAACAAGCTCCGGGTCTTCCTGTGCCTCTACCGCATTAATATTGAAAACTCTTCCACGGCCTTGTCCATTCGTGTTCTCCTGGTTCGGGCAATTTCTAATAATGTGGCCTGGTTTTCCACATTTATAACAAACTACATTGGCATAACTTGCTCCGACACTACTTGCTCCGCCATTACTCGTTCCGACACCATTTGTTCCTTTCGTTCTATTAACCCCTGGTCCGTAGACCTCACACTTCGCCGCGCTATGACCATTTCTTTTACACTTGTTGCAAAATTTGGTGCAGAACCCCGAGTGATTCTTTTCACACCTTTGGCATAGTTGCTTCTGATTGTTGTTGTTGTTGCGGTTATTATTGTTGTTGGGATGATTGTTGTAGTTGCTGTTGTTGTTGTTGTTGTTGGGCCGTTTGTTGTAGTTGCGATTGATGTTGCGATTGTTGGGATAATTGTTGCGATTATTGTTGTAATTGCTGTTGTTGTTGTATTGGTGATTCTTATCACCGTTTTCCTCCCACTTTCTTTTGACTTGCTTCACATTGGCCTCTTCAGCAGTCTGTTCTTTAATTCTTTCTTCAATCTGGTTCACTAGTTTGTGAGCCATTCTACATGCCTGTTGTATGGAGGCGGGCTCGTGTGAACTTATATCTTCTTGGATTCTTTCCGGTAATCCTTTCACAAACGCGTCGATCTTCTCTTCCTCATCTTCGAATGCTCCCGGACACAATAGGCACAATTCTGTGAATCGTCTTTCGTACGTGGTAATATCAAATCCTTGGGTTCGTAACCCTCTAAGTTCTGTCTTGAGCTTATTGACCTCGGTTCTGGGACGGTACTTCTCGTTCATCAAGTGCTTGAATGCTGACCACGGTAGTGCGTACGCATCATCTTGTCCCACTTGCTCTAGATAGGTATTCCACCATGTTAACGCAGAACCTGTGAAGGTATGCGTAGCGTACTTCACTTTGTCCTCTTCAGTACACTTACTTATGGCAAACACCGATTCAACCTTCTCGGTCCACCGTTTCAATCCGATCGGTCCTTCGGTTCCATCAAATTCCAAAGGTTTGCAGGCAGTGAATTCTTTGTAGGTGCATCCTACACGATTTCCTGTACTGCTAGATCCAAGGTTATTGTTGGTATGTAGCGCAGCCTGTACTGCGACTATGTTTGAAGCTAGAAAAGTACGGAATTCCTCTTCATTCATATTCACGGTGTGTCGAGTAGTCGGTGCCATTTCCTTCAAAATAGTTAAATGGAACAAGTTAATCATACAGAATATTAAGAGTAGTTAATAGTATTTCGTAGCATAATATGAACTCATTTATAAAAGCTTTTTCTTCATATTAGCGTTTTATAAGTTTAAATTCGGGTAGTACCTACCCGTTAAGTTCATACTTAGTAGCTAATATACAATTCAACTACTACAATTCTATATGAAAAACTGATTATAATAATATTTCGCGTTCAAACTTTTATACAATATTTTACAAACTTACAATACCGCTTATTTTACATAAAGCATGAAATATAGCACACAATAACTTTGATACAAGATAGTTGTGAAGACAATTCTAGCTAGTACACAAGTCGTTCAGCAAAGGCAATAAAGACACGTAATTCATACGTCCAGAAACAAGTCATGCATTCTGGTTTTACTAGGACTACTTCCCATCCTTGGTCTTGTGCAACATAACCGTTATGGCCGTTGATAAGACAGCGTGTTGTAACGTCATCAAAGGGACAAGGGTTACGTAATGTCCAACAGTCCCGTAATAATCTAAAAACCTCATTTCTTACCCCAATTACCGACTCCGTCACTTGTGGAAACGTTTTGTTTAATAGTTGTAGCCCGATGTTCTTGTTCTCACTTTGGTGAGAAGCGAACATTACTAATCCGTAAGCATAACATGCTTCTTTATGTTGCATGTTAGCCGCTTTTTCTAAATCACGAAGTCCAATATTCGGATATATTGAGTCAAAATAATTTCTTAACCCGTTGCGTAAAATAGCATTTGGGTTCCCCGCAATATATGCGTCAAAGTAAACACATCGTAACTTATGGGTTTCCCAATGTGATATCCCCCATCTTTCAAACGAAAGTCTCTTATAAACCAAGACATTCTTGGAACGTTCTTCGAATGTCTTACAAACTGATCTCGCCTTAAATAGTTGTGCCGAAGAATTCTGGCCGACTCTAGACAAGATTTCATCAATCATGTCTCCGGGTAGGTCTCTTAAAATATTGGGTTGTCTATCCATTTTGTGTTTTTAAACTGTAAAATAGACAAGAGTTAGATTCATAAAAAAAATACTTATTAATACAAGCAATTTTTACATATATCATAAAGCATAAGAACACTATATTCTATATATTACATCACACGAATACAACTATCTTATTCTGACTCGCTCGTTTCTTCTTCTTCGGTTTTGGTTCGTTTTGCCAAGTTTCTAGGGATATATGATGTTCCCCTAATACGAGCCGTCGTTGTCCACATTGGTTTAGAAAAACCTGGTGGTTTAGAGGTTCCCGGGTCATTGTTACAACTTAAGGACTTCGGGGGTTGACGATACATATAAAGTTCATCGGGGTTGGAATTAGATTTCTCTATTTTTATGCCCTTTCCCTTATTATTTTCTTTTGCCTTTTTAAATTCAGTTGGGGTAATTTCTATAACATCATCGGAATTCTCGTCGGAATCCGATTCATCGGAGAATTGGTAATCCTCCCAATATTTTGCTTCCTTGGCGGAAACACCATTGACCATAATTAACTTTGGTCGGTTGGTTGAGGATTTTCTTTTACTTAACCGTTTTATTATTTCTCCCACCGGTTCTATTTCTTCATCCGGTTCCGATTCTTCTTCCGGTTCCGATTCTTCTTCCGGTTCCGACTCTTCTTCCGGTTCCTCTTCGGGAACTTGTGAATCAGTCCACAAATCATTCCAATTTACATTTGACTCTTCATTATTATTAGGTGAGTCAATGGGACTTGTTCTAGAGATAGACATCTATCACATAATATCAAACACGTTAAGAGATTAATATATCACATAATATTCATATGTTAAAAATATATAGTTTCCAACAAAAATGTTAAGCAATCATTTTTAAAGAAAACACGGTCGAAGTCCAGACTCACTAATGCATCCTAACAAACTCGATAAGACACACTAATGCAAATTTTCTGGTTCTCTAAGACCAACGCTCTGATACCAACTGAAATGTCCCGTTCTTATTGATTAAAAACGTTCCATATTAATTGATTTCGTTGCGAGGTTTTGACCTCTATATGAGACGTTTTTCAAAGACTGCATTCATTTTTAAACAAACCATAACCTTTATTTCATCAATAAAGGTTTAAAAAGCTTTACGTAGATTATCAAATAATGATAATCTAAAATATCCTGTTTACACACGACCATTACATAATGGTTTACAATACAAATATGTTACAACAAAATAAGTTTCTTGAATGCAGTTTTTACACAATATCATACAAGCATGGACTCCAAATCTTGTCCTTATTTAAGTATGCGACAGCGGAAGCTCTTAATAATCACCTGAGAATAAACATGCTTAAAACGTCAACAAAAATGTTGGTGAGTTATAGGTTTAACCTATATATATCAAATCGTAACAATAGACCACAAGATTTCATATTTCAATACACATCCCATACATAGAGATAAAAATCATTCATATGGTGAACACCTGGTAACCGACAATAACAAGATGCATATATAAGAATATCCCCATCATTCCGGGACACCCTTCGGATATGATATAAATTTCGAAGTACTAAAGCATCCGGTACTTTGGATGGGGTTTGTTAGGCCCAATAGATCTATCTTTAGGATTCGCGTCAATTAGGGTGTCTGTTCCCTAATTCTTAGATTACCAGACTTAATAAAAAGGGGCATATTCGATTTCGATAATTCAACCATAGAATGTAGTTTCACGTACTTGTGTCTATTTTGTAAATCATTTATAAAACCTGCATGTATTCTCATCCCAAAAATATTAGATTTTAAAAATGGGACTATAACTCACTTTCACAGATTTTTACTTCGTCGGGAAGTAAGACTTGACCACTAGTTGATTCACGAACCTATAACAATATATACATATATATCAAAGTATGTTCAAAATATATTTACAACACTTTTAATATATTTTGATGTTTTAAGTTTATTAAGTCAGCTGTCCTCGTTAGTAACCTACAACTAGTTGTCCACAGTTAGATGTACAGAAATAAATCGATAAATATTATCTTGAATCAATCCACGACCCAGTGTATACGTATCTCAGTATTGATCACAACTCAAACTATATATATTTTGGAATCAACCTCAACCCTGTATAGCTAACTCCAACATTCACATATAGAGTGTCTATGGTTGTTCCGAAATATATATAGATGTGTCAACATGATAGGTCGAAACATTGTATACGTGTCTATGGTATCTCAAGATTACATAATATATAATACAAGTTGATTAAGTTATGGTTGGAATAGATTTGTTACTAATTTTCACGTAGCTAAAATGAGAAAAATTATCCAATCTTGTTTTACCCATAACTTCTTCATTTTAAATCCGTTTTGAGTGAATCAAATTGCTATGGTTTCATATTGAACTCTATTTTATGAATCTAAACAAAAAAAGTATAGGTTTCTAGTCGGAAAAATAAGTTACAAGTCGTTTTTGTAAAGGTAGTCATTTCAGTCGAAAGAACGACGTCTAGATGACCATTTTAGAAAACATACTTCCACTTTGAGTTTAACCATAATTTTTGGATATAGTTTCATGTTCATAATAAAAATCATTTTCTCAGAATAACAACTTTTAAATCAAATTTTATCATAGTTTTTAATTAACTAACCCAAAACAGCCCGCGGTGTTACTACGACAGCGTAAATCCGGTTTTACGGTGTTTTTCGTGTTTCCAGGTTTTAAATCATTAAGTTAGTATATCATATAGATATAGAACATGTGTTTAGTTGATTTTAAAAGTCAAGTTAGAAGGATTAACTTTTGTTTGCGAACAAGTTTAGAATTAACTAAACTATGTTCTAGTGATTACAAGTTTAAACCTTCGAATAAGATAGCTTTATATGTATGAATCGAATGATGTTATGAACATCATTACTACCTTAAGTTCCTTGGATGAACCTACTGGAAAAGAGAAAAATGGATCTAGCTTCAATGGATCCTTGGATGGCTCAAAGTTCTTGAAGCAAAATCATGACACGAAAACAAGTTCAAGTAAGATCATCACTTGAAATAAGATTGTTATAGTTATAGAAATTGAACCAAAGTTTGAATATGATTATTACCTTGTATTAGAATGATAACCTACTGTAAGAAACAAAGATTTCTTGAGGTTGGATGATCACCTTACAAGATTGGAAGTGAGCTAGCAAACTTGAAAGTATTCTTGATTTTATGAAACTAGAACTTTTGGAATTTATGAAGAACACTTAGAACTTGAAGATAGAACTTGAGAGAGTTCAATTAGATGAAGAAAATTGAAGAATGAAAGTGTTTGTAGGTGTTTTTGGTCGTTGGTGTATGGATTAGATATAAAGGATATGTAATTTTGTTTTCATGTAAATAAGTCATGAATGATTACTCATATTTTTGTAATCTTATGAGATATTTCATGCTAGTTTCCAAATGATGGTTCCCACATGTGTTAGGTGACTCACATGGGCTGCTAAGAGCTGATCATTGGAGTGTATATACTAATAGTACATACATCTAAAAGTTGTGTATTGTACGAGTACGAATACGGGTGCATACGAGTAGAATTGTTGATGAAACTGAACGAGAATGTAATTGTAAGCATTTTTGTTAAGTAGAAGTATTTTGATAAGTGTATTGAAGTCTTTCAAAAGTGTATAAATACATATTAAAACACTACATGTATATACATTTTAACTGAGTCGTTAAGTCATCGTTAGTCGTTACATGTAAGTGTTGTTTTGAAACCTTTAGGTTAACGATCTTATTAAATGTTGTTAACCCAATGTTTATAATAACAAAAGAGATTTTAAATTATTATATTATCATGATATTATGATGTACGAATATCTCTTAATATGATATATATACATTAAATGTCATTACAACGATAAACGTTACATATATGTCTCGTTTCAAAATCATTAAGTTAGTAGTCTTGTTTTTACATATGTAGTTCATTATTAATATAATTAATGATATGTTTACTTATCATAATATCATGTTAACTATATATATAACCATATATATGTCATCATATAGTTTTTTTACAAGTTTTAACGTTCGTGAATCACCGGTCAACTTGGGTGGTCAATTGTCTATATGAAACCTATTTCAATTAATCAAGTCTTAACAAGTTTGATTGCTTAACATGTTGGAAACATTTAATCATGTAAACATCAATCTCAATTAATATATATAAACATGGAAAAGTTCGGGTCACTACACATTGCATTCGTTTTTAAAAGACAAACTTTCTTTACAACGAAAGTTGACGGCATGCACACCATTTCATAATACATTCAACTATAATTGGCTTAATAATAATCTTGATGAACTCAATGACTCGAATGCAACGTCTTTCAAAATATGCCATGAATGACTCCAAGTATTATCCTTAAAATGAGCTAATGCACAGAAGAAGATTTCTTTAATACCTGAGAATAAACATGCTTTAAAGTGTCAACCAAAAGGTTGGTGAGTTCATAGGTTTATCATAACAATTATTTCAATATATTAATAGACCACAAGATTTCCTTTTATAAATATATGTACACTCGCAAGTGTATAAAAGTATTCTATAAGTTGTAGGCACCCGGTAACAAGCCTTAACGTTCATGGTTTACCCTCTGAAGTACACCAGATCAGGTGTGTTTAAAATAACCTCGAAGTACTAAAGCATCCCATAGTCAGGATGGGGTTTGTCAGGCCCAATAGATATATCTTTAGGATTCGCGCCTACCGTACATAGACAAGTAGTTTAATGTTACCAAGCTAAGGGTATATTTCTGGTTTAAACCCACGTAGAATTAGTTTTAGTACTTGTGCCTATTTCGTAAAACATTTATAAAAACAGCGCATGTATTCTCAGTCCCAAAAATATATATAAAAGGGAGCAAATGAAACTCACCATACTGTATTTCGTAGTAAAAATACATATAACGTCATTTAACAAGTGTAAGGTTGGCCTCGGATTCACGAACGTATCAATATTGAGATACAATATTGCAGGAAAGTACGTAGACGCAACGGAGATGATAAACACTAGATTGACCTCACGAGCATACCCATGAACCATACCCATCACCTCCATAGCTATAACCCATAATTTCCTTAGCTTCGACTCATTCAAAAAAACTATTTTGAAATCACTCGGACAGCACTCCGTCGTAATATTTTATGTATACTAATAATATCTTGAAATAATATATATATATATATATATATATATATATATATATATATATATATATATAAATCGATTGAGAAAGTTTAGAGAAATATATTTTCAAGTTTTTATGAAATAATGAAACCTATTGAATTCTATTTATAATAGATTTTTGAATTATTAAAGTGAATTATTAAAGTATAAATTATTAAAGTGAATTATTAAAGTATGAATTATTAAAATGAATTATTAAAGTATGAATTATTAAAGTGAATTATTAAAGTATAAATTATTAAAGTAAATTATTAAAGTATGAATTATTAAAGTGAATTATTAAAGTGAATTATTAAAGTATGAATTATTAAAGTGAATTATTAAAGTATGAATTATTAAAGTGAATTATTAAAGTATGAATTATTAAAGTGAATTATTAAAGTATGAATTATTAAAGTGAATTATTAAAGTGAATTATTAAAGTTAAAGTAAAGTAAAAGTAAAGTAAAGTTAAGTTAAAGTATAGTAAAAGTATAAAAACTATGTATATATAATACGCATATAAATATATATAATATTAATTTAAATCGTTATATATATTTAATGAAATAAAATATAAATATCGTTATATTTATTATACTGGTTAAGTGATGAGTTGTCAAAAGTGATTTTAGATATTTATAAAAGTTATATACGTTTTAATAATAAAGTTCTTTTTAAACTGAAAACGTCTTTGTACGTTTGAAAATAGATTAATAGAATATTATGGAAACCAATTCTCCACTAACTTTTGTCTAACTTTCGTAAATAGCTTTACAAATTATTCTGAATATCATTAAGAGGAATAGCTTTTCTCAAATCATAGTGGACCTCTCAACAGAGACTTGTAATCATAATTCAATGTTTCTGATAATTCAATCATTTAATATATATTTTTTTAATTTCGTTAAAAATCATATTGAAACAAATACGTTCGTGTAAAGTATTATACGTTTAATACTTTATTAATATTCTCAAGTTATAATATATATATACATATACATATCTATTTATATATAACGGTTCGTGAATCGTCGGAATTTGGTCGAGGTTATAATGAATGTATGAACACAGTTTAAAATTCTATAGATTTAACTTAACAAACTTTGCTTATTGTGTCGGAATAATATAAAGATTAAAGTTTAAATTTGGTCGGAAATTTCCGGGTCGTCACAGTACCTACCCGTTAAAGAAATTTCGTCCCCGAAATTTGATAGAGGTCGTCATGACTAACAATGAGAATGTTATTATAACGATTATAGAGTTTTATCATGTTCAAGAAGCATGGATAAAATAATAAAATTACTAGAAGCGTGTGAGTGAAGTTATCGTAAATGAATGAAATAAGATAATAGTGATTCGTCGTATCTTTTGACGTCATCATGATTGATCTCCGAAAAGAAAATCTTTGTAATCTATATTGGATTTGATTATTCGGCGATTAAGAAAATGATGATCCCCTTCGAATTAATGCGATAATCCATTTTGATTTCTCTGTCGGATATTTCACTATAAATCCACCTCCTTTGTTTTCTTACAACTCACACCTTCTCAACTCATATTTTAAAGTATTTGTCAATATGCTTCATCCAGAGCTGATTCTTGATATACTCCTCACTTTCATATTTGTAGCTCTTCTTTTTTATCTGCCTCTGAAAGAATCTATTTACTTCTACTATACTCTTGGTTTTATAGTGTTTTTAGTTCTCCCGTGTCTTTATATTGCTATATGCATTGATATATACGGTTTGTGATTTCTGGGTTGTTGTTGGGTTTTATATCTTCCCTTATATTTCAAAGTCCTTGCTTCTTCTATAATCATTGTTATCCACAGTTAATGCTCTCTTCTATTTGATATGATTTATACTCCCATTTCTAGTTCGGAGCTTTGGACTTTCGTTTCTTCTTCTTGCGATTAAACACCGCTTGTAATGGTCCAGAATTCGCAGATATAAATTTCGGAATGAACATTGTTAATGTTCTAGGAAGGAAATTGTAATGGCACGATCTAGACTTGTCAAATTACCAGAATACCTCGGAAAATGCCGAATCATCAAGAAATATTTTCTTGATATTTAGAGATCAAAGAGAATACAAGAGTCGTGTAACATAGCACATGATGACGTTATGATCTGTGAATCATCATGTTCTATTTAGAAACTCAGCATGAATTACTGTAATATAATCACGTTGATCAAGTGTCATTATATTATACTAACTCATGATTCAGCTCCCAACACTTCTTCAAGAATATTCCTATTTTAAACTCGAACGTTTCAGAATTTAGAAACTAAAATAGTTTCTTTTATGATATAATAAAGATAGCGCGAAGAGGTAAATGATTTCAGATAAGAATAATTATAAAAATATCTTCAGAAGTATGGATGATATTTATAATGAAAGATACGATGATATCTTAGAATGTCTAATATCAGAGGATGATGAAGGATATTGTCCGCAGGGGTTTAGAGTTAGGAGCAAGATATTCGTTAATGACTTCAGCAAGTACTGAATCATTTGGATTCTTTGAAGGCAGGTTCAGCCTTTGTGATTTGTCCACAGCCTCCTTCGTACTTTACTCAATCCGTTTTCTAGTTCTAAAGCTTCTCTTTTTCTGAGCTTTGTCAATATACTATCCTTTATCATCCAACTTTTTACTGTTAAGGTCGTTTACAGTTTTTGTTGCTTCATCAGCATTTTTCAAAATTTCGAGAACTGGTTCGCAGTTTAGGGTGTTTTTCAGAAATTTCTCATTCAAAGAATGTAAGTCTTGTAGGTAGACGTTGTGTGTATATGTAATTGTTGATGTACACATGCTGCGAGGTTTTAAAATACTGATTGCTGATTCTCAATAATTGGTATGGCAATTCTTGTTATAAGGTACGAATGAATATATGATAGGGTTTCGATAATTATAATGAATTTTTTTTTGGAAAGTCAAAGATCAGTGAAGTTGTTGGTAAGTTTATTGCTAATGTGGTGAATATAAACGATTCCCCGGTAACTTTGGCGAAAGGGAAACGTATCTATCGAGGTTATAATAAGACTGTTTTGATTGAGAAGTCGAAGTTGACTTGCTGGAGCTGTGACAAAACTGTCTATTTTGAAATGGAATTGAAAAGTTATTTTAGCTAGTAAATGCCAAAGGGTCTAACACGGATATGTATCGAACTATGACTTGGGTTTTGAGAGTTTTTCAGGTGTATAACTGTGGGTAACATGTGGTTGGATCATCATCTCGATTGTTCCTTAGTTGAAGTGTCTTCAGGAATTTCGAAGGGTTTGAGCACATATTGTAATCGTTAATACATATGATGTTCTAACACAGTTTTGAAGTCAAAGTATAGCTTTGAAAGATATAGGAATCTAAGAGTGATGATACTGGTTATGTTTTGAATTGAATTATGCGATTTCAAAATCAAAATATGTAATTGAATTTGAATGAGTATGATTGTTTTGATTTATATGAAAGAATGGATATTGTTGTGAAAGTAGGGAGTATAGTTGATGATTGCTGAATCAGTTTCAAAAAATGTAATATATTAATGGTGAATTTATATATCTCTCGGGTATTACCTACCCGTTAAATTTTTTTTTCACAATTAATATTTTGTACAAAAGAAGTTTATTACAGTCTTTATGAAAATATATGTGTATATTTTCTTTAGATGTAATATAAATTTAATGAGTTAATATTAAATTAAACTCATTTGTTTTATGGTTGGAACTAGAATTGAGTAATCCCTAAAACTTTATAAATTGCATAAGTATTTCTTCAATAATATTAAAATTATGAATCATTACTTTGTTATTTGTTGGTTTTCGTGAAATTCTTGTGAACTTCGCAAGGTACGAATGATGTTATTTGAAAAGTTTCGAGTACATCGATGATGAAAGTGTAAAATCAAACATATATTCGAATAATACACTTGGTTTATTATGAATTGGAATTTTATTGAATTGAGACAGAGATTGTAATTAACGATGGTTAAGTTGCGGACGAAGGACGTACATCATTGCATATTTGTAATATGAATTAACTGAGTAGTTAAGATTCACACATAATAGCTTAGTACGGGAAGATTTATTATGGTTTAAAAATTTATACATATAAAATATACATATAAATCTTTCGATTGGAAATGAGTTAATACTTCATAACTCATTGATACAATATATTTGTTGTTGATTCGTAATGATATCCACAATGATTCTTGAACTGACAGAGTTTGTGATGTTACAGGTGCTGTTGATTCTGACGATACTGACGGCACTGACTGTGTTGATGATGCTACGGTCATGTTGATGCTGTTGGTAAAACAATTCTAGCTTGTAAATCGTACACCATTTTCGATCAAAGTTTCTACTCTACATCTCCGTTCACTCATCCGATTTACTGTCAGAATTAAATAATCTCTAAGATTTTGGAGATTACATAACTGCCTCAGAGATATCTCTTCAATGAAGTTTATGAATTAATACTTCATCGTTTGTTGTTGTTGATATTCCTGGATATTTACAGGGCGTATGACGTTGATGTTTGAGATACAGATTGTGATGTTGTGGTGTGGGATGTGGATGTTGTTGTTGGTGGTGGTGATGGTACTGTTGGTGTTGCTGATGGTGGTACTGTTTATGCTGTTGGTGCTGCTGCTGGTGTTTGTAACCTTTGCACCATATTCTCCAAAGCCACTACCCGAGCGCGAAGCTCGTTGACTTCTTCTATTACACCGGGGTGATTGTCGGTTCGGACGAGCGGATAAATAAAATCTAGAATTTAGTGTAGTATGTAATCGTGACGAGATACTCTAGAAATAAGAGAGAAAATGGTGTTTCGGATAGGTTCGCCGGTAAGTGCTTCAGGTTCTTTGCTAAGAGGGCAATGTGGTGGATGGAAGGGATCACCTTCTTCTTGTCTCCAATGATTAAGGAGGCTACGAACCCATCCCCAATTCATCCAGAATAGATGATGAC
Source organism: Rutidosis leptorrhynchoides (assembly GCF_046630445.1). NCBI lineage: Eukaryota > Viridiplantae > Streptophyta > Magnoliopsida > Asterales > Asteraceae > Rutidosis > Rutidosis leptorrhynchoides. The sequence continues at coordinate 101,078,302 of NC_092341.1, read as the reverse complement.
TAATTTGTTGATCCATTCCGGTCACACTGCTTTCGGAACTTGAGTGGGATTCCATTTCGGAATCAGAGGGACTTGAACTAATGACGAATTCCATTTCGTACGATTGAATAAAGAATTTTTCGATATGAAATGATTTTTCGGCTATCGGGTGGTATTCTAATTATATAGAGCAAAAGGTTTCGTAGATTACGGAGGAATTTACGGAATATGTCAGACAAAGTTTACAGTAACAGATACGCTAAGATATGAATTAGCAGATACGCTAAGATATGAATTTTGTCTATACACTATTCATGCAATCAATGCAATAATATGTGTCTAGACTAAGAATGATAAGCAGGTAATTTCCGACAAAAATGATGAGCAAAACTTTTGACATGCAGACACGGTCGAAGTCCAGACTCACTAATGCATCCTAACGACTATCAGTTAGACACACTAATGCAGGCCTGGTTCGCTAAGACCACCGCTCTGATACCAACTGAAAGGACCCGTTCATATACATTATAAATGATTCACAATAGTTGATTACATCGCGAGGTATTTGATCTCTATATGATACATTTTACAAACATTGCATTCGTTTTTAAAAGACAAACTTTCTTTACAACGAAAGTTGACGGCATGCACACCATTTCATAATACATCCAACTATAATTGGCTTAATAATAATCTTGATGAACTCAATGACTCGAATGCAAAGTCTTTCAAAATATGCCATGAATGACTCCAAGTATTATCCTTAAAATGAGCTAATGCACAGCGGAAGATTTCTTTAATACCTGAGAATAAACATGCTTTAAAGTGTCAACCAAAAGGTTGGTGAGTTCATAGGTTTATCATAACAATTATTTCAATATATTAATAGACCACAAGATTTCCGTTTATAAATATATGTACACTCGCAAGTGTATAAAAGTATTCTATAAGTTGTAGGCACCCGGTAACAAGCCTTAACGTTCATGGTTTACCCTCTGAAGTACACCAGATCAGGTGTGTTTAAAATAACCTCGAAGTACTAAAGCATCCCATAGTCAGGATGGGGTTTGTCAGGCCCAATAGATATATCTTTAGGATTCGCGCCTACCGTACATAGACAAGTAGTTTAATGTTACCAAGCTAAGGGTATATTTCTGGTTTAAACCCACGTAGAATTAGTTTTAGTACTTGTGCCTATTTCGTAAAACATTTATAAAAACAGCGCATGTATTCTCAGTCCCAAAAATATATATAAAAGGGAGCAAATGAAACTCACCATACTGTATTTCGTAGTAAAAATACATATAACGTCATTTAACAAGTGTAAGGTTGGCCTCGGATTCACGAACGTATCAATATTGAGATTCAATATTGCAGGAAAGTACGTAGACGCAACGGAGATGATAAACACTAGATTGACCTCACGAGCATACCCATGAACCATACCCATCACCTCCATAGCTATAACCCATAATTTCCTTAGCTTCGACTCATTCAAAAAAACTATTTTGAAATCACTCGGACAGCACTCCGTCGTAATATTTTATGTATACTAATAATATCTTGAAATAATACAGAGCAAATATATATATATATATATATATATATATATATATATATATATATATATATATATATAAATCGATTGAGAGAGTTTAGAGAAATATATTTTCAAGTTTTTATGAAATAATGAAACCTATTGAATTCTATTTATAATATATTTTTGAATTATTAAAGTGAATTATTAAAGTATGAATTATTAAAGTAAATTATTAAAGTATGAATTATTAAAGTGAATTATTAAAGTATGAATTATTAAAGTGAATTATTAAAGTATAAATTATTAAAGTGAATTATTAAAGTGAATTATTAAAGTGAATTATTAAAGTATGAATTATTAAAGTGAATTATTAAAGTATGAATTATTAAAGTGAATTGTTAAAGTATGAATTATTAAAGTGAATTATTAAAGTATGAATTATTAAAGTAAATTATTAAAGTTAAAGTAAAGTAAAAGTAAAGTAAAGGTAAAGTAAAAGTATAGAAACTATGTATATATAATACGCGTATAAATATATATAATATTAATTTAAATCGTTATATATATTTAATGAAATAAAATATAAATATCGTTATATTTATTATACTGGTTAAGTGATGAGTTGTCAAAAGTGATTTTAGATATTTATAAAAGTTATATACGTTTTAATAATAAAGTTCTTTTTAAACTGAAAACGTCTTTGTACGTTTGAAAATAGATTAATAGAATATTATGGAAACCAATTCTCCACTAACTTTTGTCTAACTTTCGTAAATAGCTTTACAAATTATTCTGAATATCGTTAAGAGGAATAGCTTTTCTCAAATCATAGTGGACCTCTCAACAGAGACTTTAAATCATAATTCAATGTTTCTGATAATTCAATCATTTAATATATATTTTTTTAATTTCGTCAAAAATCATATTGAAACAAATACGTTCGTGTAAAGTATTATACGTTTAATACTTTATTAATATTCTCAAGTTATAATATATATATATACATATACATATCTATTTATATATAACGGTTCGTGAATCGTCGGAATTTGGTCGAGGTTATAATGAATGTATGAACACAGTTTAAAATTCTATAGATTTAACTTAACAAACTTTGCTTATCGTGTCGGAATAATATAAAGATTAAAGTTTAAATTTGGTCAGAAATTTCCGGGTCGTCACAATATACCAATAGTACATACATCTAAAAGCTGTGTATTGTACGAGTACGAATACGGGTGCATACGAGTAGAATTGTTGATGAAACTGAACGAGGATGTAATTGTAAGCATTTTTGTTAAGTAGAAGTATTTTGATAAGTGTATTGAAGTCTTTCAAAAGTGTATAAATACATATTAAAACACTACATGTATATACATTTTAACTGAGTCGTTAAGTCATCGTTAGTCGTTACATGTAAGTGTTGTTTTGAAACCTTTAGGTTAACGATCTTGTTAAATGTTGTTAACCCAATGTTTATAATATCAAATGAGATTTTAAATTATTATATTATCATGATATTATCATGTATGAATATCTCTTAATATGATATATATACATTAAATGTCTTTACAACGATAATCGTTACATATATGTCTCGTTTAAAAATCATTAAGTTAGTAGTCTTGTTTTTACATATGTAGTTCATTGTTAATATACTTAATGATATGTTTACTTATCATAGTATCATTTTAACTATATATATATATATATATATATATATATATATATATATATATCCATATATATGTCATCATATAGTTTTTACAAGTTTTAACGTTCGTGAATCACCGGTCAACTTGGGTGGTCAATTGTCTATATGAAACATATTTCAATTAATCAAGTCTTAACAAGTTTGATTGCTTAACATGTTGGAAACATTTAATCATGTAAATATCAATCTCAATTAATATATATAAACATGGAAAAGTTTGGGTCACTACAGTACCTACCCGTTAAATAAATTTCGTCCCGAAATTTTAAGCTGTTGAAGGTGTTGACGAATCTTCTGGAAATAGATGCGGGTATTTCTTCTTCATCTGATCTTCACGCTCCCAGGTGAACTCGGGTCCTCTACGAGCATTCCATCAAACCTTAACAATTGGTATCTTGTTTTGCTTAAGTCTTTTAACCTCACGATCCATTATTTCGACGGGTTCTTCGATGAATTGAAGTTTTTCGTTGATTTGGATTTCATCTAACGGAATAGTGAGATCTTCTTTAGCAAAACATTTCTTCAAATTCGAGACGTGGAAAGTGTTATGTACAGCCACGAGTTGTTGAGGTAACTCAAGTCGGTAAGCTACTGGTCCGACACGATCAATAATCTTGAATGGTCCAATATACCTTGGATTTAATTTCCCTCGTTTACCAAATCGAACAACGCCTTTCCAAGGTGCAACTTTAAGCATGACCATCTCTCCAATTTCAAATTCTATATCTTTTCTTTTAATGTCAGCGTAGCTCTTTTGTCGACTTTGGGCGGTTTTCAACCGTTGTTGAATTTGGATGATCTTCTCGGTAGTTTCTTGTATAATCTCCGGACCCGTAATCTGTCTATCCCCCACTTTGAAGGTTTTTCGTATGCCCGAGAGGCATATTAATTTAATGTGGCTAATATGTTATGATCCAAGTCGGGTCATACCCAATAACAATCTTACCGACACCCTAAACGTATTCAAGCTTAACGATTAAATCATTAAGTAAATACGCGACACTTGGATTTTAGAAAAATCGGTTTTCTAAAATGTTATCACTTGAGATAAATTATTTGGATAATTTATATATAATTGTTTATAAGTTTTAAATTATTATATTGTGTTATATTTTATAAAAGGTTTATAAAATATGAAAGTAACATAAAAATATACATGTTTTATATATATATATATCAAGTTAATATATATGTAAAGACATTATCATATAATATATATGGTGGCAGATTTTGGGTCTCCAAGACTCATAGGCATGCCATGGTATTGTTACTTTTAAGAACATAAAAAGTCCATATAAGCATGGGGAACTCTTGGACCAAAGCTAGACTTATTCTCTCAAGTGTAACTAGTGTTTAAAAGCTTAAAAAAAATTGATTTTCAGCTTCCTGCTGCTGTCCAAAACCGTGAGGTTTTACACATCAAAGGAGGTTCCAAGTTTGATTTTCAAGCTCACATTAAGTGTCTAATTAAATCCTAACTAAAGGCTAGGGTGTTGGTCATAAGTTTGGGGTATAATCTCTTGAGGTTTCATTGCTTTGAAGCTCCATTTTCGCATCATCTTCATCCACATTCTGCTGTCCATTTTCAGCCCTCAATCTATATTGAGGAGGTAAATTCTTATTCCCTCTTTTAGTTTGTAAGTATATTTTCAAGGCTTGATAACACATAATGGAATTCAATTAAAAGGGTTTAACATATACACTTGTTTATAAATAACATAATGCTTCCGCTTGTCTTAATATTCATGAAATCAGTTTTGTGAACATATACACATATGAATTTGTTGTTATGTTGAATTCCATCAATGGTATCTAGAGCCGAAGTCTTGAAATATGCTTCGAGATGGTTTTTTGAACTCACCATAACTTTGCATTTTATGTACATGCATGAAAATAGAATGCAAATATTATTGGTTTTGGGTGGGTTAATCTATGTGCCGAATTGTTTGGGGCTCCAAATATGGTTTTGGTTTGCCATTTGGTTCATATTTTGTTCATATGTTGTTGTTCACAATCATAGCCAAGACCTTGTGATTGAATGCATGTGTGTTTGAATGATTTGTATTATTCATTTGGTATGTAATATTTAATTCATTCATTTGGTTATAATATTCATTCATTTGGTTATGTAATTTATTTTATATTTGGTATGTAAAATAGATTAGGTTGTAATTTCATTTTTAGACAAAATGTATTAGGATATATTTTTTGTAAAAATGAAGATACAAGATGAAGAATTGGAAGATGCATTTGGATGCAAGATTAAGTGGGAGATTTTGAAATCTCCTACTTAGTGTTATAACCCTTAACCGGTGACATTTGTTTTCGGCTAAACAAATGTCTACCAAATCGGCTTGATTGTGAACACATTTGTTTGCATGCATGGTTGTTTTATTCTTGTATGATTGTGGATTGTGTATGTTACTATAAAATGTTATCACACAAGTTAACAACAAGCACAACTACAATTTAATTGGTTGAAATTATTAACGACATGCAAAACGTCAATTTAAATGGTTAAATTAATAACGGTTATTAAGAACATGATAAGGATCATATATATAAAATGGTTTATATCAAGTAATTGGCTAAAATTACTAGACTTGAAAATGGATTTCAAATAAACCATACACTAAATGCATGTTGGTGTATGGCATATATGTTTTCTTAAACTAGAATAAAGAAAGCCGAAAATCCCTTTAAAACTAAAACAAGGCAAACAAGTTTAACGCCATCCTTTTGTGGAACACTTAAACATAGTAGGGAACTCATAACGGGATAAAGGTCACCTAACCGTTATGAGCTAACTAATATAGTTAAGGTAAAATTCGCATGCTTGTGGGATAAAGGTCACCTAACCACTTGTATGTTAATTTTACATGTTTACACAAGTAGGACGACTTGATTTGGGAATCATGAACTTAGGGTCACCGAAGCATGAGGAACAAATAGGCGTTGATGGGATAAATATGCCATGCAAAAGGATTGCATGATCCCATAATTTAGAAGTTGCAAAAGGATTGCAATTGTCATATAAATGACTACCTAGCTAAATCAAATAACGGGATAAAGGTCACCTAACCGAAATTTGATTTACCGTTGGATTCTAATATTTAATAAGTCAATTAAAATTTAAAAGGGTATTGTTTATTAAATTTAAAATCGATACTTAAATGAACTTTGTTAAATTTTGTAGATGGCCGACAATAACAACAACATGCAAAACGCACCTATTAACTTGAACAACCTATCGTTAAGGTCTCTCCTCGAGAAAGACAAACTCAACCATACGAACTTTATGGATTGGTTCCGCAATCTTAGGATTGTCCTCAAACTTGAGGATAAGGCGTATGTGTTGGAAGACCCCATTCCCGATCAACCCGACGAGGATGATACGGAAGGCATGGCTTATTGGGATAAGTATTGCGCCAATTCGGTGCAAGTCGCTTGCCTAATGCTTGGGACTATGATACCCGAACTCCAAAAGGATTTCGAACATCATAGTGCATATGACATGATTACGCAATTGAAGGAGATGTTCCTTCAACAAGCACGTGTCGAGCGCTTCGAAACGGTTCGAGCGTTACATGCATGTCGTATGGATGACACCCAATCCGTATCCTCTTATGTCCTCAAAATGAAAAGCCTCATTGATCGCGCTAACCGTCTCAATCTCAACATATCCAATGAGCTAGCCACCGATCTTATCCTAAACTCCTTGTCAAAGAGGTTTGACCAATTTGTAATTAATTACAATATGAATGGGATGGATAATACCATTGGTGAACTTCATGGCATGTTAAGGACGGCCGAAACTAGCATGGGTAAAAGGGCTTCACCCGTGCTAATGATCAATGATGGTGGGTCTAAAGGTAACAACACCTCTAAGCCTAAGGCGGCTAAGAGGAAAGGACCCGCTCATCAAGGCAAGGGAAAGGGAAAGATGGCTACCCCAACCAAAAAAAAGAATAAGAAACAAAAGGTTGCCGGACAAGCAAACCCCAAGGAAGACCCATGTTTCGGTTGCGGTGAAATGGGTCACTGGAAACGAAACTGCCCGGTCTACCTTAAGGAGTTGAAGGAAAAGAGGGATGCGGGACAATCCTCAGGTAATATATATATGGTATATATAGAGCTTAGTATTACTTCTTCTAATACATGGGTATTGGACACTGGATGTGGAACTCACATTTGCAATTCATTGCAGGGGTTCAAAAGAAGTAGCAAGCAAGCGGGAATATCAAGTCTCTTTATGGGTAATGGAGCCAAAGTGCAAGTGAAGGCTCAAGGAGACTTTGTGTTAAAACTTCCAAGTGGTTTGGAACTTATTTTGAATGATGTTTTGTATGCACCCGATTTATGTCGAAACATTATTTCCGTTTCCCGTTTGAAACAATGTGGTTTTAATCTTAATTTTGTTAACGATGATATCCACGTTTATTTAGATAACGTATTCTATTTTAAGGCTACGCCTTCAAATGGAATTTATGAATTGGTTCATGATGATGCATCATCTAGTAGCTCAATATACCATACTAGCACCAAGAAACTCAAAAGGGATTTGAGTGATTCCTACTTATGGCATTGTCGCCTTGGTCATATAAACAAGAACCGAATGCATACACTTCAAAAGAATGGACTTTTGAAATCAAATGAAATGGATTCGTTTGATGTATGTGAATCTTGTTTACAAGGCAAGATGACTAAAGCACCTTTCAAAGGGACCTATGAAAGGGCTAAAGACTTATTGGGATTAATACATTCGGATGTATGTGGACCCTTTAAGCCCATGACTAGGAATGGTGAAAGATACTTTGTTACTTTCATTGATGACTTTAGTCATTTCGGATATGTCTACTTATTAAGACACAAGGACGAAACTTTTGAAGCATTCAAAGAATATCAAAACGAAGTACAAAATCAACTCAATAAGACAATTAAGGTACTTCATACCGATAGAGGAGGTGAATACCGATGCTTTCCAAGATCATCTTAGGAGTTGTGGGATTATCTCACAACTTACTCCACCTGGAACACCCCAACTTAATGGAGTTTCCAAAAGGAGGAACCGAACCCTAATGGATATGGTTCGATCTATGATGTCTAGAAGCACGTTACCTCTATCATTTTGGGGTTATTGTCTATGCTCCGCGGCTCGTATTTTAAATATGGCCCCAACCAAGAAAGTGGAACGAACTCCTCATGAGATGTGGTTTGGAAAACCTCCATCTCTATCATACTTAAAGGTATGGGGATGTGAAGCTTATCCTAAGCGTTATGTCCCTAATAAGTTGAATGCTCGATCCACGAAGTGTATCTTCATAGGATATCCCAAGGATGATATGGGATACTATTTCTATGATCCAACCGAGCAAAATGTATTTGTTGCTCGAAAGGCTGAATTCCTTGAAACTAAATTCCTATTGGAAGGAAATAGTGAAAGGAAGATAGATCTTGAAGAGGTTCAAGATCAAGTAGATGATACACAATTGGTTAACACTAGCACTCAACATGAAAATGTTGAGAATGATCAAATGGATGATCAAAGTATACAAGACATTCACAGATCTGGTAGGATTAGTAATCCTCCTGAGAGATATGGGTTTCTCATGGATGGTTGCTATGTGGTTGATTTGGACGAACCAACAAACTACCAAGATGCTTTATCAAGGATTGATAAAGATAAATGGCAGGAAGCCATGAACGCTGAGATGCAATCCATGTATGACAACCAAGTTTGGGAACTAGTTGTACAACCTGCTAACTCCAAGTTAGTTGATTGTAAATGGATTTTCAAGATGAAAACCGACATGCATGGAAACTTAAATACATATAAAGCTAGACTTGTAGCAAAAGGTTTCACTCAAACTCAAGGGGTTGACTATGATGAAACCTTTTCGCCTGTGGCAATGCTAAAGTCTATTAGGATATTATTTGCCATTGCTGCTCATTATGATTATGAAATATGGCAAATGGATGTCAAGACCGCTTTCCTAAATGGATATCTTGAGGAAGATGTCTATATGGTTCAACCTGAAGGTTTTGTCGATCCGAAACATCGTAACAAAGTATGTAAGTTAAAGAAGTCAATCTACGGATTGAAACAAGCATCTAGAATGTGGAATCATCGTTTTAATGAGGAAGCCAAGAAGTTTGGCTTCATTAAAAATGGTGATGAAGCTTGTGTATACAAGAAAGCTAGTGGGAGCACTATCATGTTCCTTGTATTATATGTGGATGATATATTGTTATTTGGAAACGATATTCTGACAATGCAAGGTGTTAAAACTTGGCTAAAAAGCTGCTTCTCCATTAAGGATCTTGAAGAAGCACAATACATTTTGGGGATTAGGATCTACAGGGATAGATCCAAGAAATTGATAGGTTTGAATCAAAGTGCATACATTGAAAAGATCTTGAAAAGGTTCAAGATGGAAAACTCTAAGAAAGGTTTGGTACCTATTCAAAGAGGAACGCTCCTTAGTTCATCTCAGTGCCCCACCACTAAAGATGAACAAGAGAAAATGAAGAAAGTCCCATATGCGTCTGCCATTGGGTCAATCATGTATGCAATGATATGCACTAGACCGGATGTGTCATGCGCTCTTAGCCTGACAAGCAGATACCAGAATAACCCAGGAAACAGTCATTGGATTGCTGTTAAAAGTATATTGAAATACCTTAGGAGGACTAAGGATATGTTTCTAATATATGGGTCTGGTGAGGAGGAACTCGCTGTAAGAGGTTACGTGGACGCGAGTTTCCAAACTGATCGTGATGATTCTCGATCACAATCCGGTTATGTCTTCACATTAAATGGAGGTGCAGTCTCTTGGAAGAGTTCAAAACAGGATGTTGTTGCATTATCCACTACAGAGTCGGAGTACATTGCCGCCTCATTGGCAGCTCAGGAAGCTGCATGGATGAAGAAATTCATCGACGACTTAGGAGTAGTCCCTTCCATTCAGGACCCTCTTGAGATCTTTTGTGACAACGAGGGTGCGATTGCTCAAATCAAGGAACCTCGTGCTCACCAAAAGACCCGTCACATTAAGCGGAGATTCAACTACATAAGGGATGAAGTTGAAAAGGGAAAGATATGTATTCACAAAGTTCACACAGATCTTAATATAGCGGATCCACTCACGAAGCTCTTACATGGTGCGAAACATCAAGGGCATGTTAGCGCATTAGGGCTTCGATATTCTAGTGATTGGTTGTGATCTGTTTTAAGTATTGTAACGGAACGAAATTGTTCAAACTCATCAATATAATTATGGTATTAATTTATTTTGAGTCAAGTTCCTATTTTGCATATTTTATCCATGAATAAGTAATTATTCTAAATTTCGTAGTCGATCACATTTGTGGGAACAAGTGTGAGGTTTAGACTATTATGAACTTGGATTGGTATACATTCACGGGATGAATGTAGGGCAAGGTTGCAACCAAGGTTCATAGATATTTGTGGGATACAAATATTGAAAGACCCGCCCTCAAGATTTACTAAATGGAGCCTTTGTGGTTGATCACATGTAATCTTGAGTAAAGGCGAATATCATTGTATCCTCTGACCTGAGATACATATTGGGTTCGGATATTTACCAAGTATCGTGCCTTGATTCTTTCCTTCGCTATTCTGAAATATGGTAGTTCACAAGGAAGAGCTCAGGCATAATGCAAGGTACATATTTAGGACGTATGTGGTCAAGATGGAATTTGTCCCTCTTATTCGTTGAGAGTCAGATGTCTAAGGCCTGAAAAGTTAAATCTAAAAGAGAGTGATCATTCTGTGTCTCTTGGGTTTAACATGACATCTAGGATGAAAGGACATAATGAAAAGATTCACCTATTCATATTCGAGATGGGAACTCGAAAAGGATGATGTTATTGAATGGCACAAAGTCATAACATATTGGGGGTGATGGACGGTCGTTAGGTGGTATCCATCACTTGCATTAATTTCTTATGTCTCTCGTGCAAGTGGGAGATTGAAGGTTTTTCGTATGCCCGAGAGGCATATTAATTTAATGTGGCTAATATGTTATGATCCAAGTCGGGTCATACCCAATAACAAGCTTACCGACACCCTAAACGTATTCAAGCTTAACGATTAAATCATTAAGTAAATACGCGACACTTGGATTTTAGAAAAATCGGTTTTCTAAAATGTTATCACTTGAGATAAATTATTTGGATAATTTATATATAATTGTTTATAAGTTTTAAATGATTATATTGTGTTATATTTTATAAAAGGTTTATAAAATATGAAAGTAACATAAAAATATACATGTTTTATATATATATATCAAGTTAATATATATGTAAAGACATTATTATATAATATATATGGTGGCAGATTTTGGGTCTCCAAGACTCATAGGCATGCCATGGTATTGTTACTTTTAAGAACATAAAAAGTCCATATAAGCATGGGGAACTCTTGGACCAAAGCTAGACTTATTCTCTCAAGTGTAACTAGTGTTTAAAAGCTTAAAAAAAACTAATTTTCAGCTTCCTGCTGCTGTCCAAAATCGTGAGGTTTTACACATCAAAGGAGGTTCCAAGTTTGATTTTCAAGCTCACATTAAGTGTCTAATTAAATCCTAACTAAAGGCTAGGGTGTTGGTCATAAGTTTGGGGTATAATCTCTTGAGGTTTCATTGCTTTGAAGCTCCATTTTCGCATCATCTTCATCCACATTCTGCTGTCCATTTTCAGCCCTCAATCTATATTGAGGAGGTAAATTCTTATTCCCTCTTTTAGTTTGTAAGTATATTTTCAAGGCTTGATAACACATAATGGAATTCAATTAAAAGGGTTTAACATATACACTTGTTTATAAATAACATAATGCTTCCGCTTGTCTTAATATTCATGAAATCAGTTTTGTGAACATATACACATATGAATTTGTTGTTATGTTGAATTCCATCACACTTCACTCCAACAAATCGGAGACCTGCACTTTCTACCATAAAGTGCTTCAAACGGCGCCATCTCAATGCTTGAATGGTAGCTGTTGTTGTAGAAAAATTCTACTAACAGTAGATGTCGATCCCAACTGTTTCCGAAATCAATAACACATGCTCGTAGCATGTCTTCAAGCGTTTGTATCGTCCTTTCGCTCTGTCCATCAGTTTGTGGATGATAGGCAGTACTCATGTCTAGACGAGTTCCTAATGCTTGCTGTAATGTCTGCCAGAATCTTGAAATAAATCTGCCATCCCTATCAGAGATAATAGAGATTGGTATTCCATGTCTGGAGACGACTTCCTTCAAATACAGTCGTGCTAACTTCTCCATCTTGTCATCTTCTCTTATTGGTAGGAAGTGTGCTGATTTGGTGAGACGATCAACTATTACCCAAATAGTATCAAAACCACTTGCAGTCCTTGGCAATTTAGTGATGAAATCCATGGTAATGTTTTCCCATTTCCATTCCGGGATTTCGGGTTGTTGAAGTAGACCTGAAGGTTTCTGATGCTCAGCTTTGACCTTAGAACACGTCAAACATTCTCCTACGTATTTAGCAACATCGGCTTTCATACCCGGCCACAAAAATGTTTCTTGAGATCCTTGCACATCTTCCCCGTTCCAGGATGTATTGAGTATATGGTTTTATGAGCTTCTCTAAGTACCATTTCTCTCATATCTCCAAATTTTGGTACCCAAATCCTTTCAGCCCTATACCGGGTTCCATCTTCCTGAATATTAAGATGCTTCTCCGATCCTTTGGGTATTTCATCCTTTAAATTTTCCTCTTTTAAAACTCCTTGTTGCGCCTCCTTTATTTGAGTAGTAAGGTTATTATGAATCATTATATTCATAGATTTTACTCGAATGGGTTCTCTGTCCTTCCTGCTCAAGGCATCGGCTACCACATTTGCCTTCCCCGGGTGGTAACGAATCTCAAAGTCGTAATCATTCAATAATTCAATCCACCTACGCTGCCTCATATTCAGTTGTTTCTGATTAAATATGTGTTGAAGACTTTTGTGGTCGGTATATATAATACTTTTGACCCCATATAAGTAGTGCCTCCAAGTCTTTAATGCAAAAACAACCGCGCCTAATTCCAAATCATGCGTCGTATAATTTTGTTCGTGAATCTTCAATTGTCTAGACGCATAAGCAATCACCTTCGTTCGTTGCATTAATACACAACCGAGACCTTGCATTGATGCATCACAATAAATCACAAAAACATCATTCCCTTCTGGCAATGACAATATAGGTGCCGTAGTTAGCTTTTTCTTCAATAACTGAAACGCTTTCTCTTGTTCATCATTCCATTCAAATTTCTTCCCTTTATGCGTTAATGCAGTCAAGGGTTTTGCTATTCTGGAAAAGTCTTGGATGAACCTTCTGTAGTAGCCAGCTAGTCCTAAAAACTGGCGTATGTGTTTTGGAGTTTTCAGGGTTTCTCACTTTTCAACAGTTTCTATCTTTGCCGGATCCACCTTAATACCTTCTTTGTTCACTATGTGACCGAGGAATTGAACTTCTTCCAACCAAAATACACACTTTGAAAACTTAGCGTACAATTCTTCCTTCCTCAATACTTCTAACACCTTTTTCAAATGTTTACCGTGTTCTTGGTCATTCTTTGAGTAAATAAGTATGTCATCAATGAAAACAATGACAAACTTGTCAAGGTATGGTCCACTAACCTCGGTTCATAAGGTCCATGAACACAGCTGGTGCATTAGTTAAACCAAACGGCATGACCATAAACTCGTAATGACCGTAACGTGTTCTGAAAGCAGTCTTTGGAATATCATCTTCTTTCACCCGCATTTGATGATACCCGGAACGTAAGTCAATCTTTGAATAAATAGACGAGCCTTGTAGTTGATCAAATAAGTCGTCGATTCTCGGTAGTGGGTAGCGGTTCTTGATGGTAAGTTTGTTCAACTCTCGGTAGTCGATACACAACCTGAATGTACCATCTTTCTTCTTGACAAACAAAACAGGAGCTCCCCACGGTGATGTGCTTGGTCGAATGAAACCACGCTCTAAAAGTTCTTGTAATTGGCTTTGCAGTTCTTTCATCTCGCTGGGTGCGAGTCTGTAAGGAGCACGAGCTATTAGTGCAGCTCCTGGTACAAGATCTATTTGAAATTCAACGGATCGATGTGGGGGTAATCCCGGTAATTCTTTCGGAAATACATCGGGAAATTCTTTTGCAATGGGAACATCATTGATGCTCTTTTCTTCACTTTGTACTTTCTCGACGTGTGCTAGAACAGCATAGCAACCTTTTCTTATTAGTTTTTGTGCCTTCAAATTACTAATAAGATGTAGCTTCGTGTTGCCCTTTTCTCCGTACACCATTAAGTGTTTTCCTTTTTCTCGTATAATGCGAATTGCATTTTTGTAACAGACGATCTCTGCTTTCACTTCTTTCAACCAGTCCATACCGATTATCACATCAAAACTCCCTAACTCTACTGGTATCAAATCAATCTTAAATGTTTCGCTAACCAGTTTAATTTCTCGATTCCGACATATATTATCTGCTGAAATTAATTTACCATTTGCTAATTCGAGTAAAAATTTACTATCCAAAGGCGTCAATGGACAATTTAATTTAGCACAAAAATCTCTACTCATATAGCTTCTATCCGCACCCGAATCAAATAAAACGTAAGCAGATTTATTGTCAATAAGAAACGTACCCGTAACAAGCTCCGGGTCTTCCTGTGCCTCTGCCGCATTAATATTGAAAACTCTTTCGCGGCCTTGTCCATTCGTGTTCTCCTGGTTCGGGCAATTTCTAATAATGTGGCCCGGTTTTCCACATTTATAACAAACTACATTGGCATAACTTGCTCCGACACTACTTGCTCCGCCATTACTCGTTCCGACACCATTTGTTCCTTTCTTTCTGTTAACCCCTGGTCCGTAGACCTCACACTTCGCCGAGCTATGACCATTTCTTTTACACTTGTTGCAAAATTTGGTGCAGAACCCCGAGTGATACTTTTCACACCTTTGGCATAGCTGCTTCTGATTGTTGTTGTTGTTGCGGTTATTATTGTCATTGGGATGATTGTTGTAGTTGCTGTTGTTGTTGTTGTTGTTGTTGGGCCGTTTGTTGTAGTTGCGATTGATGTTGCGATTGTTGGGATAATTGTTGCAATTATTGTTGTAATTGCTGTTGGTGTTGTATTGGTGATTCTTATCACCGTTTTCCTCCCACTTTCTTTTGACTTGCTTCACATTGGCCTCTTCAGCAGTCTGTTCTTTAATTCTTTCTTCAATCTGGTTCACTAGTTTGTGAGCCATTCTACATGTCTGTTGTATGGAGGCGGGCTCGTGTGAACTTATATCTTCTTGGATTCTTTCCGGTAATCCTTTCACAAACGCGTCGATCTTCTCTTCCTCATCTTCGAATGCTCCCGGACACAATAGGCACAATTCTGTGAATCGTCTTTCATACGTGGTAATATCAAATCCTTGGGTTCGTAACCCTCTAAGTTCTGTCTTGAGCTTATTGACCTCGGTTCTGGGACGGTACTTATCGTTCATCAAGTGCTTGAATGCTGACCACGGTAGTGCATACGCATCGTCTTGTCCCACTTGCTCTAGATAGGTATTCCACCATGTTAACGCAGAACCTGTGAAGGTATGTGTAGCGTACTTCACTTTGTCCTCTTCAGTACACTTACTTATGGCAAACACCGATTCGACCTTCTCGGTCCACCGTTTCAATCCAATCGGTCCTTCGGTTCCATCAAATTCCAAAGGTTTGCCGGCAGTGAATTCTTTGTAGGTGCATCCTACACGATTTCCTGTACTGCTAGATCCAAGGTTATTGTTGGTATGTAGCGCAGCCTGTACTGCGGCTATGTTTGAAGCTAGAAAAGTACGGAATTCCTCTTCATTCATATTCACGGTGTGTCGAGTAGTCGGTGCCATTTCCTTCAAAATAGTCAAATGGAACAAGTTAATCATACAGAATATTAAGAGTAGTTAATAGTATTTCGTAGCATAATATGAACTCATTTATAAAAGATTTTTCTTCATATTAGCATTTTATAAGTTTAAATTCGGGTAGTACCTACCCGTTAAGTTCATACTTAGTAGCTAATATACAATTC
Organism: Rutidosis leptorrhynchoides; assembly: GCF_046630445.1. Lineage (NCBI taxonomy): Eukaryota > Viridiplantae > Streptophyta > Magnoliopsida > Asterales > Asteraceae > Rutidosis > Rutidosis leptorrhynchoides. The sequence continues at coordinate 101,061,960 of NC_092341.1, read as the reverse complement.
AACTACTACAATTCTATATGAAAAACTGATTATAATAATATTTCGCGTTCAAACTTTTACACAATATTTTACAAACTTACAATACCGCTTATTTTACATATAGCATGAAATATAGCACACAATAAATTTGATACAAGATGGTTGTGAAGATAATTCTAGCTAGTACACAAGTCGTTCAGCAAAGGCAATAAAGACACGTAATTCATACGTCCAGAAACAAGTCATGCATTCTTTTTTTACTAGGATTACTTCCCATCCTTGGTCTTGTGGAACATAACCGTTATGGCCGTTGATAAGATAGCGTGTTTTAATGTCGTCAAAGGGACGAGGGTTACGTAATGTCCAACAGACCCGTAACAATCTAAAAACCTCATTTCTTACCCCAATTACTGACTCCGTCACTTGTGGGAACGTTTTGTTTAATAGTTGTAGCCCGATGTTCTTGTTCTCACTTTGGTGAGAAGCGAACATTACTAATCTGTAAGCATAACATGCATCTTTATGTTGCATGTTAGTCGCTTTTTCTAAATCACGAAGTTCAATATTCGGATATATTGAGTCAAAATAATTTCTTAACTCATTGCGTAAAATAGCATTTGGGTTCCCCGCAATATATGCGTCAAAGTAAACACATCGTAACTTATGGATTTCCCAATGTGATATCCCCCATCTTTCGAACGAAAGCCTTTTATAAACCAAGGCATTCTTGGAACGTTCTTCGAATGTCTTACAAACTGATCTCGCCTTAAATAGTTGTGCCGAAGAATTATGACCGACTCTAGACAAGATTTCATCAATCATGTCTCCGGGTAGGTCTCTTAAAATATTGGGTTGTCTATCCATTTTGTGTTTTTATACTGTAAAATAGACAAGAGTTAGATTCATAAAAAAAAAATACTTATTAATACAAGCAATTTTTACATATATCATAAAGCATAAGCTCACTATATTACATATATTACACCACACGAATACAACTATCTTATTCCGACTCGCTTGTTTCTTCTTCTTCGGTTTTGGTTCGTTTTGCCAAGTTTCTAGGGATATATGATGTTCCCCTAATACGAGCCGTCGTTTTTCACATTGGTTTAGAAAAACCTGGTGGTTTAGAGGTTCCCGGGTCATTGTTACAACTTAAGGACTTCGGGGGTTGACGATACATATAAAGTTCATCGGGGTTGGAATTAGATTTCTCTATTTTTATGCCCTTTCCCTTATTATTTTCTTTTGCCTTTTTAAATTCAGTTGGGGTAATTTCTATAACATCATCGGAATTCTAGTCGGAATCCGATTCATCGGAGAATTGGTAATCCTCCCAATATTTTGCTTCCTTGGCGGAAACACCATTGACCATAATTAACCTTGGTCGGTTGGTTGAGGATTTTCTTTTACTTAACCATTTTATTATTTCCCCCACCGGTTCTATTTCTTCATCCGGTTCCGATTCTTCTTCCGGTTCCGATTCTTCTTCCGGTTCCGACTCTTCTTCCGGTTCCTCTTCGGGAACTTGTGAATCAGTCCACGAATCATTCCAATTTACATTTGACTCTTCATTATTATTAGGTGAGTCAATGGGACTTGTTCTAGAGGTAGACATCTATCACATAATATCAAACGCGTTAAGAGATTAATATATCACATAATATTCACATGTTAAAAATATATAGTTTCCAACAAAATTTGTTAAGCAATCATTTTTCAAGTAAACACGGTCGAAGTCCAGACTCACTAATGCATCCTAACAAACTCGATAAGACTCACTAATGCAAAATTCTGGTTCTCTAAGACCAACGCTCGGATACCAACTGAAATGTCCCGTTCTTATTGATTAAAAACGTTCCATATTAATTGATTTCGTTGCGAGGTTTTGACCTCTATATGAGACGTTTTTCAAAGACTGCATTCATTTTAAAACAAACCATAACCTTTATTTCATCAATAAAGGTTTAAAAAGCTTTACGTAGATTATCAAATAATGATAATCTAAAATATCCTGTTTACACACGACCATTACATAATGGTTTACAATACAAATATGTTACAACAAAATAAGTTTCTTGAATGCAGTTTTTACACAATATCATACAAGCATGGACTACAAATCTCGTCCTTATTTAAGTATGCGACAGCAAAAGCTCTTAATAATCACCTGAGAATAAACATGCTTAAAACGTCAACAAAAATGTTGGTGAGTTATAGGTTTAACCTATATATATCAAATCATAATAATAGACCACAAGATTTCATATTTCAATACACATCCATACATAGAGATAAAAATCATTCATATGGTGAACACTTGGTAACCGACATTAACAAGATGCATATATAAGAATATCCCCATCATTCCGGGACACCCTTCGGATATGATATAAATTTCGAAGTACTAAAGCATCCGGTACTTTGGATGGGGTTTGTTAGGCCCAATAGATCTATCTTTAGGATTCGCGTCAATTAGGGTGTCTGTTCCCTAATTCTTAGATTACCAGACTTAATAAAAAGGGGCATATTCGATTTCAATAATTCAACCATAGAATGTAGTTTCACGTACTTGTGTCTATTTTGTAAATCATTTATAAAACCTGCATGTATTCTCATCCCAAAAATATTAGATTTTAAAAGTGGGACTATAACTCACTTTCACAGATTTTTACTTCGTCGGGAAGTAAGACTTGGCCACTGGTTGATTCACGAACCTATAACAATATATACATATATATCAAAGTATGTTCAAAATATATTTACAACACTTTTAATATATTTTGATGTTTTAAGTTTATTAAGTCAGCTGTCCTCGTTAGTAACCTACAACTAGTTGTCCACAGTTAGATGTAGAGAAATAAATCGATAAATATTATCTTGAATCAATCCACGACCCAGTGTATACGTATCTCAGTATTGATCACAACTCAAACTATATATATTTTGGAATCAACCTCAACCCTGTATAGCTAACTCCAACATTCACATATAGAGTGTCTATGGTTGTTCCGAAATATATATAGATGTGTCGACATGATAGGTCAAAACATTGTATACGTGTCTATGGTATCTCAAGATTACATAATATAAAATACAAGTTGATTAAGTTATGGTTGGAATAGATTTGTTACCAATTTTCACGTAGCTAAAATGAGAAAAATTATCCAATCTTGTTTTACCCATAACTTCTTCATTTTAAATCCGTTTTGAGTGAATCAAATTGCTATGGTTTCATATTGAACTCTATTTTATGAATCTAAACAGAAAAAGTATAGGTTTATAGTCGGAAAAATAAGTTACAAGTCGTTTTTGTAAAGGTAGTCATTTCAGTCGAAAGAACGACGTCTAGATGACCATTTTAGAAAACATACTTCCACTTTGAGTTTAACCATAATTTTTGGATATAGTTTCATGTTCATAATAAAAATCATTTTCTCAGAATAACAACTTTTAAATCAAAGTTTATCATAGTTTTTAATTAACTAACCCAAAACAGCCCGCGGTGTTACTACGACGGCGTAAATCCGGTTTTACGGTATTTTTCGTGTTTCTAGGTTTTAAATCATTAAGTTAGCATATCATATAGATATATAACATGTGTTTAGTTGATTTTAAAAGTCAAGTTAGAAGGATTAACTTTTGTTTGCGAACAAGTTTAGAATTAACTAAACTATGTTCTAGTGATTACAAGTTTAAACCTTCGAATAAGATAGCTTTATATGTATGAATCGAATGATGTTATGAAAATCATTACTACCTTAAGTTCCTTGGATAAACCTACTGGAAAAGAGAAAAATGGATCTTGCTTCAACGGATTCTTGGATGGCTCGAAGTTCTTGAAGCAGAATCATGACACGAAAACAAGTTCAAGTAAGATCATCACTTGAAATAAGATTGTTATAGTTATAGAAATTGAACCAAAGTTTGAATATGATTATTACCTTGTATTAGAATGATAACCTACTGTAAGAAATAAAGATTTCTTGAGGTTGGATGATCACCTTACAAGATTGGAAGTGAGCTAGCAAACTTGAAAGTATTCTTGATTTTATGTAACTAGAACTTGTAGAATATATGAAGAACACTTAGAACTTGAAGATAGAACTTGAGAGAGATCAATTAGATGAAGAAAATTGAAGAATGAAAGTGTTTGTAGGTGTTTTTGGTCGTTGGTGTATGGATTAGATATAAAGGATATGTAATTTTGTTTTCATGTAAATAAGTCATGAATGATTACTCATATTTTTGTAATTTTATGAGATATTTCATGCTAGTTGCCAAATGATGGTTCCCAAATGTGTTAGGTGACTCACATGGGCTGCTAAGAGCTGATCATTGGAGTGTATATACCAATAGTACATACATCTAAAAGCTGTGTATTGTACGAGTACAAATACGGGTGCATACGAGTAGAATTGTTGATGAAACTGAACGAGGATGTAATTGTAAGCATTTTTGTTAAGTAGAAGTATTTTGATAAGTGTATTGAAGTCTTTCAAAAGTGTATAAATATATATTAAAACACTACATGTATATACATTTTAACTGAGTCGTTAAGTCATCGTTAGTCGTTACATGTAAGTGTTGTTTTGAAACCTTTAGGTTAACGATCTTGTTAAATGTTGTTAACCCAATGTTTATAATATCAAATGAGATTTTAAATTATTATATTATCATGATATTATCATGTATGAATATCTCTTAATATGATATATATACATTAAATGTCTTTACAACAATAATCGTTATATATATGTCTCGTTTAAAAATCATTAAGTTAGTAGTCTTGTTTTTACATATGTAGTTCATTGTTAATATACTTAATGATATGTTTACTTATCATAGTATCATTTTAACTATATATATCCATATATATGTCATCATATAGTTTTTACAAGTTTTAACGTTCGTGAATCACCGGTCAACTTGGGTGGTCAATTGTCTATATGAAACATATTTCAATTAATCAAGTATTAACAAGTTTGATTACTTAACATGTTGGAAACATTTAATCATGTAAATATCAATCTCAATTAATATATATAAACATGGAAAAGTTCGGGTCACTACATTTCCCTAGCAGACCCTAAAGAACTAGTCTTCTCCCCCCATTCTAAATTTTTATTTTTATTTAGGAAATGAAGACTTCCTGTGAACTAAACCATGGTCTAATGCTACACGCTTTGATCACTAAACGTAATAATGACACACTTCCGAGTGAACTAGTATTAGTAATCAGAGAAAGATTGGACGGAGTAAGAAAAGAATCCAGATGCGAAGATAATAAGTTACAATTTGGTAAAGGAAAATCAAAATCCGCAGCGAAAAGAAGAGCACGACACCTTGAAAGATGTCACAAATGCGGAAAATGGTCACATGGAGGTAAATGTTCAAATAATCAAACCTATTCAAACACCGAATTTGTTACTTTATGCAGAGATGGACCGTTCATATGTTTAGAAGAAAAAACACTGAATGCTCGAGGTTACGCCTATGTAGCCATGGAAAATCAATTAAACCGACTATCTTATGAATGGGATAGATCGTATCACTAAGAATACTATCTCACAGGTAAGTCTGTACAGTTTTTATTTTTTATTTTTATTTTTAACCTTTTGATAATAAACGCTAATTTGTTCTCTATAAAGTATTAAATTGGTATTGAATAAAATTAGGTTTGGCGACCGAAATTATTGATATCATTCAAAAATTTATTACATCACTGCGAAATTTAACGTTTATTCTTAAGGTATAAATATCTTTAATCAATCAACCCAAAATATTTTAAAAATTCGTCATGAGTTAAATTAGGTCATGGAACCGAAATTACTTTACCGAAAAGAGGGGCGTATATTTTTGATAATATTTGATTGATTAAAGTGGGATAAAAGCCAAAAAGATTTTTAATTTTATTTTTACCATGTTTTAAAATTAATATATAAAAATTAAAATAATATTGTAAACTTTTTAAAATTAATATATTTAAAATTGTAAATATTTGAAAAATTAATCTTTTTAATATAAGTTTGTATGTATAATAACAAAAATATAATATAAGTTTGGTGTGAATTTATAATATAAATTTTTAATTAAGTTTGGTGTGAATTTTTAATTTTATGCATTTTAAATTTAAGTTTGGTGTGAATTTAAAATTTTATGCATTTTAAATTTAAGTTTGGTGTGAATTTAAAAACAAAAATTTACTTTATTTCGCTAAGTTAAAAATATGTTTTTTAAAATTCGTCGTGAGTTGAAGACTAGGTCGTTGAACCGAAATTGCTTTACCCGAGGGAGGGACGAGAACTTTTATTATCATTATTTTTAATCTTATTGAATTAAAGTATGCCAAAAACATTAAAAAACCCAAAAATCTTTACTTTTAAAACCGCGCTTTGATTTGACAAATTTTAAAAATTTTGTCAAGGGACAGACTAGGACATCGATCCGAAACACCCTCGCACCTAAAGGAAAACAAATTTTTAAAATTTAATTAATTATAAGTTTTATGAAGTATAAGGTTTTATTTAAAAAAAAAAAGGGCAAAACACTATAGCCGGGTACCCATGCGATCGCATGGGAATCACCCTATACCTCCATGCGATCGCATGGAGGCAAATTTCTGGCCAGATCAAAACAGACAGCGAGTCTGTTCTTCAACACAAACACACACATTTACACGAACCAACCCCAAAATCCTCTCTAAAATTCGCCATTTTTCACCGTAATTCATCATTTTTCTTGCTCTAATCATGCCTAGATTCTCATTCTTCAGCAAAATGGTAAAAATTACACCCATAAACTCATAAATTTGCTAGTTTTTGTGATAAATTCCAATTTTTTACCTAATGAAATTTTGTTAATTTCTAGTGTAATTAGTGTTAAATTGTTAGTATTTTATGCATGTATAACCTAGATTGATGCTATTTAACATGATTTGAAGCCAAAAACTTCAAAATTTTTAGAAATCTAGGGTTTGTGTTCTTGAGCAATTTGGGGCTTTTTGATATAAACAGGTTATGGCCGATTTTTGTCATGAATTATTGCTAAATTGAGTAGTGTAACATGTTTAGATAGTTAAATGATCCAAACATTGATCCTAAACATGATTTTTAGAGATTAAAGTGAACTTTTTAAGTCCAAAATTCATGAACTTGATTAATTTGATATATTTGTCATTTGAGACTTGTTTAATTATTAGTAATGACTATTTTGACATGTTATTTGAGTTAAATGCTTATGAATTTTGTATATATTTTCATATGTGCTTATTTGAAAAGTGTAGAATTGTGAAAAATTGTGAAAATGTGTATAAGTTTAATTTTGATTTAACATGTTATAGTGATTGTTTTAAGTTGTTATTTTGCTAACACTAATGCATATTTGGATGCACAAATATTGTGTTTAATGTGTTTTGCAGAAAGCCGATACGGGAGGTTCAGGAGCATCATCATCTAGACGACCAGCACCGGCACCAGAACCAGAACCAGAAATGCAACACGAACAAGAACCACAACAAGAACCACAACAACAGCCTGATCAGCACATACCTTATTATGATCCGGTACAGTTTGTTGATGAATTCATAGTATTCCCAATGAGGCCGCCAGTAGAATTCCCAACGATTCCTGAGCACACTCTGCATCCTAATCTAAGATTTGATAGGAGATGGAGAGATTACGAGGCATATCAAAGGAACAAATTCAAATTGGTAACAAAAAATGTAGAGGTGCCAAGGGTAATCGATTGGGCCCCTTTGGAAACGGTCCATCTAGCTGACCGTGTTAGACAGCTTTTGGTACAAAGGTATGGCAGTTCTTCTTTTACAGATTGGGAACGTCTTTTCACCATTCGTAGACCTGTATATAAGGAATGGTGTGTTGAGTTGATGAGTACTGTATCACTTGATACAAATATAGTTAGAATAGATGATAGAAGATTTCTTAGGTTTATCCTTGGCGGTAGGATGTACAGAATGTCCAAATAATTACGTGCCTACTCGACCTGCTCATTTTCCGCCACACAGCCCCGATATCTGACCACCCTTTAACCGGTATGACTATAACCAAGCCTATCAGAACACCTATAACCAACAATGAAACCCACCTGATGAGATGAACTGGAACCCCTATCCAGACTGATTTGGTTCCATTTGGTTATTTATATGATTTTTATGTTTTTATCTTTTTACTTATTCATGTTTAAACTTATGTTATTGAATATACTTATGTAATCTTTATCATTTTTATTATTATTGTGTACTAATATTTCACATTTAGGATTTGAAAGTGGGATATTAAGTCCCATTTCAAATTGCCATGCATGTTTATATTTGTATGTATGTATATTGTAAATTGTATAAAATAGGGTAAAAAGCGTATTTTCAAAAACTGGCATTAAGTTCAGCAAAAGCTACTAATTTTGACGACAAGATGACAAATAAATGTGATGTAACAACAGACGGAATGAACAAATGATATGCACCATTTATCATTCAGCAAACAAACGCCAATATGTTTGGAAACTTTCGTAAAATTTAATCATTTTTCTACGCTAATCACCCTCAATAATTTAAAATTGTTACTGATTTCTTGCAAATGAGGGCATTGCAAGATCTTAAGTGTGGGAAGGGGTTAAATTCTTTCGAATTTTTAAATTTTTTTTACTTTAAACACTTGGTTACCATTAGAAATACTAGTAAAGTAGTAGTTGTATTAGAATCTAGTGCTCTCTGATAATAAAGAACAGCCCTAGTCTTATATACTGACTACCCAATTCTAGTAAAATTTTTCAAACTTTTCAATTAAATGAACTCAAAATCATGTTTATACATATTTATGAACGATAAAACTAGGTGTTAACACCGAAATTATTGTTACCTCGGAAAGGACATAAATTGAGAAACAAACCAAAATGTTAAAATTCATTTAAAATGGAATAGAGGACCATAAAAAGGAAAATAAAAGCCAAGTGTGGGAAAAATTACCAAGTTATCTTAAACATATGTCACATATTTCTGTAACAAATAATTGAAGATACTTTTGCTTTGGACTAAACTAAACTGTTTTACCTGATGAAAGAAAAGAAGAGATGTATCTACACGATGAATCAATTCCATCGTTAAAAGGAAGTAAAGTCTTTCGAAAAAGAAACGCGCTTCTTGATTTAGGTCATGAAGTTGTCTTCCAGACCAGCTGTAGGTTGATGAAAAATCTAGAAAAGTCATCTCTAAAATCAGCAGGAAATCCACGGACCTCAGCATAAAACAGGGTCGCCAAGTGGTCAGATTTATCCTAACCATGAGAAGGATTTATCTCGTACAATGGGGGAGCACCGTGCAAATTAGCTTGATAAGACTAATAAATCAGATCCCCAAAAAGGATAATCTCCTTTAAAGATCAAAAATCAGCTTTTAAGACTGATATTACTCAATCCTAGAGATTGACCTTAAAGATTGAGAATTACAAACTCATGGAATCCAATGATATCTAAACTCGAGCTTGAACGAGAAAATATTTTGATAAAATTACAAACCGATTTGTTTTCTGAAAACCCATTTTCAATGCGTTCATTACCATTGAACGTAAAATCCTAGGAATTCATCTGGAATTCATTAGGTCATCTGAACCAAATCGGGTGTCAACCGTAAGAACGGTGGTTGCATAGCATGGTCAAAGACAGGACCTTGTGCCAGACTGAAAAATCATAAGGGTGAGCTTTACTATTGCTCCTACCAAGGATAGTAATTGCGTCCGACACGTTATAGACCATAATTAAAAGCATGTCAGGGGACATTGCCTTAACAGTTGCTTGTTCAACGCTTTCCTTTACAACCGGATGGTAGTTTATCAAAAGGTAATATACGGAGCAAGTAAACTGGACGCGTTGCTTTCCCAATAAAAGGTTAGCAAGTGGGTGACACAAAACCGCAAGTTTTGAGCTAAAGTTTTCAAATCTGAAACCCACCAAACCCACAAAAATATTTTGCAAACACCGGTGAAGGGTTATTCCGGAAAACTTATCCAGGGTAAAAGCTAGATTTAATTTTCAAAAAAATCAAATGTTTTCATAAAGATCCAATTTCCTAAAGGATCTAAATTTTCATAAGTCATGTGAGACTGTAAACCACATCGTTACTACCATTGTTTATACCGCCGTATTGAAATCACTGATGTACAAAGTGTGAAGAATAAAGAAGTGATTCTAGTATTTCAAGACGATATTGCTTGAGGACAAGCAACGCTCAAGTGTGGGAATATTTGATAATGCTAAAAACGAACATATATTTCATAGCATTATTCCTCAAGAAAGACAAGCTTTTAGCTGCAATTGTTCTATTTACAAGTGATATTCGTTTAAATAATAAAAGGTGAAGACACAAGACAGATTCGACGAATTGAAGACGCAAACGGCCAAAAAGCTCAAAAGTACAAAATACAATCAATAAGGTTCCAATTATTGATAAGAAACGTCTCAAAATTACAAGAGTACAAGATTCAAAATGCAAAGTACAAGATATTAAATTATTCGCAAGGACGTTCGAAAATCCGGAACCGGGACCAGAGTCAACTCTCAACGCTTGACGCAACGGACTAAAAATTTCAAGTCAACTATGCACATGAATATAATATAATATATAATTAATTCTTAAAATTAATATATATTATATTATATTTAAAAACCGTCGGCATAAAAAAACAAAGACTTTTGAGTCTCCCCAGCTGGCCATGCGATCGCATGGCCTGGAAGGCATAAATGCATGCGATCGCATGGTGCACAGTTCCAGCCCACATGCCTATAAAAATCGAGCTTTGGTGCACCACAAAAACACATCTTTTTCTTCTCCTCATTCAACGTATAATATTTATATTTATATTATAATTTTAATTTTAATTTATAATAATAAGGGTGTGTTAGCGAATGTTGTAAGGGTGTAAGTCGAAATTCTGTCCGTGTAACGCTACGCTATTTTTAATCATTGTAAGTTATGTTCAACCTTTTTAATTTAATGTCTCGTAGCTAAGTTATTATTATGCTTATTTAATCCGAAGTAATCATGATGTTGGGCTAAAAATATTAAAATTGGGTAATTGGGCTTTGTACCATAATTGGGGTTTGGACAAAAGAACGACACTTGTGGAAATTAGACTATGGGCTATTAGTGGGCTTTATATTTGTTTAACTAAATGATAGTTTGTTAATTTTAATATAAAGATTTACAATTGAACGTCCCTATAAATAACCATATACACTCGATCGGACACGATGGGCGGGGTATTTATATGTACGAATAATCGTTCATTTAACCGGACATGGGAATGGATTAATAGCCACTAGAATTATTAAAACAGGGGTGAAATTATGTACAAGGACACTTGGCATAATTGATAACAAAGTATTAAAACCTTGGGTTACATTCAGTCGACATCCTGGTGTAATTATTAAACAAAGTATTAAAATCTTGTTACAGTTTAAGTCCCCAATTAGTTGGAATATTTAACTTCGGGTATAAGGATAATTTGACGAGGACACTCGCACTTTATATTTATGACTGATGGACTGTTATGGACAAAAACCAGACGGACATATTAAATAATCCAGGACAAAGGACAATTAACCCATGGGCATAAAACTAAAATCAACACGTCAAACATCATGATTACGGAAGTTTAAATAAGCATAATTCTTTTATTTCATATTTAATTTCCTTTATTTTATATTTAATTGCACTTCTAATTATAGCACTTTTATTTATTGTTATTGTATTTAATTGCACTTTTAATTATCGTACTTTTTAATTATCACAAGTTTATTTTATCGCACTTTTATTTATCGCAATCGTTATTTACTTTACGCTTTAAATTAAGTCTTTTATTTATTTAATATTTTACATTTTGTTTTAACTGCGACTAAAGTTTTAAAATCGAAAAACCGGTCATTAAACGGTAAAAACCCCCCTTTATAATAATAATATTACTTATATATATTTGTATTTTTATAAAATAAAACTAATATAGCGTTAAACTTTGATTAAAAGATTTTCCCTGTGGAACGAACCGGACTTACTAAAAACTACACTACTGTACGATTAGGTACACTGCCTATAAGTGTTGTAGCAAGGTTTAAGTATATCCATTCAATAAATAAATAAATATCTTGAGTAAAATTATATCGTATTTAATAGTATTTCCTTGTAAAATATAAGCTATTTTATATACACCTCGCATAACATCATTACCATTTTAGATAATTTAACTTATGGGATCAGAAGCTGCACTTCATCATTTCCTCAATTGGAAGCATACAAAACTGTACAAGATCAACGGCTACAAGCACCAAGACAAAACAGCTTTTTCCTTATTTGTAGAGGTGGTTCCAAAAAGTTTAATGGAGCCTAACCTCAAACTAGAATTAGCTGTTATATCTCTAAGTGTATATAAACACACTTCAACTTGTAAAAACACAGAACACAAGTGTATCAATTCAAAGTTTATGAAAAACTGATCAATACATACAATTACAATCTTTATTTCTCTTAAACAAACATGGTATCAGAGCTAAAGGGATCGATCCATTGATCAAGATTCTCTTTTATGGCTCAATCACTTACCAAAGATGAAGCTACCATGTCCAAAAGTGACAGCAGCTCAAACCAAACTGCCATGTCAAATTTGGACGGCAGCTCAAAACAAAATGAAAGAACATACCTTGATATTCTTTGCCAAACACCACCCATCATCAGAACTGAAAATGCTGTTACGAATCTAGCACCACAACCATTGAGTTGTATTTATTGTGGGAAGTCTTATCACATGGTAATTCAGTGTTTCGAGCTTATCGGTTATCCCAAAGGGTGGAATAAATAGAAGCAGGGCAAAATTGAGATGACAGGAACAAAAGTAACCGGTAGCTACCATAAGGTTACCAGCAACGGTTGTTCTACATCATCTCGGAAAAATGAAAAAGGTATCTCTGATCTCCAATACTTCCGTTCAATTAAAAGGAAAAACCCTAAATTAAATAAATCTGCTGAATGGGTAAGGGTTAAACCCTCAAACCCTAAAGCAACTTAGACCCAAAAACAATCAGACATCCATAGACTCCCTAAATCAGCTTCGTTTAATCACCCAAACCGATTTCAATGTTTACAAACGATTGAAGAAGGAAGGTTAAACTCCTATCATCAATCGAAAGTTTTCTCAATCAACCCTAATTTTATAAAATTAACGTTATCAGATATTCATAAAGAAAACGTAACCTGTGATAAATTTAGGGATAAAATCGATGAAGGGTTGAATCCATGGATGGACTGTAAAGTTCTTGAGGGAAACGATGGGTTAGGAGAACCTTTTAACATTGGGAAACGACAGATACAGGAACCAAGAAGCACGCGTAATAAAGTAGGTGATAAAGTAGGTGCCGATTTTTTAAATACTGGATATAAAACCTGTTCTGGCCTCTTAAACAAGCGTGAAAATGAAAAGACTGGATATAAAACATGTGGGCCTATTTTTTATAAAGAAAGGAGTACAATTAGGCCAAAACTTAATTTGAATATTAACTATGGGCCGATTAAAAATAGTTTTTCTAGGCCAGAACATGGTCAGGCCCAAAATCCAAAACGTTTTGTTGAAAAAACCCAATCTTTGAATTTAAACTGTTTTTATAAAACCCATACTATTGCTACACAAAATCAGGCCCAAAAATGTTACGATTTTAAAAAGGGTAAATGGCTCGAAAGGGTAACCTATGTTGTTAAATTTGACAATCAAGGTAACCCCCAATTTGTCTAAGCCCGAAAGGGACTCTATTTTAATTTTTGCTCGCTAAAAGGACTGCGTGTTTGAAAATTTTAAAATTGGGGTAATTTTCGTCAAATTCATTAACAATCATTAATGATAAATACATAACTGATCCATGAGGTTTGTTAAAAAATTAGGTCAAAAGTCCTCTTCATCATCTTCATTATAAAATCTCAAAAATTCATGAAAATCACCTCAAAAGCCAACCTATTAGTCAATCATGTATTAATTCGAGCTAATTTGACCCAGTTGATATTTACCAAGTTCATGTTATAGTACAGAATTCTATGGCAAACAACTTGTGTTCATCATCATCACCAAACAGCTTCATCTATGGTCTCATGATAACATCACAACAGCTTCATCATCATCACCAAACAGCTTTGTGTTCTTCGTTTTGCAGATTCCGGCGACCATTCCGGCGGCGACAGCTGGTGGTTGGTGGCGGCTAACATGGAAACCACCTCAAAACATGATATAAACGCACCAACTTGTGCAGATTGTAGCGGGTTACCATCACCAATCTTTCTCCATTCTTAGATTTCACAAAAAACATAACGAAATCGTGCCCAAATGAACGAATTCGGAAACTATTTTCGAACACAAAAATGGTGAGATCTCGAGCAATACTTCGAATTAGGACCTGAGATTTAGAGGATATAATCACAAAATTATTTCCAACCTTTCCACGTTTTTAGATTTTTCAGATTCGATCTAATTTTTTAAAACCCTAAAATGAAGCTGTGAATGTACGAATACAATTTGGGATACTGTATGTATTTTTTATTTGATTAATAATTTGAGGACTTTTGAAGAAACTTTTTAACAAACTTCAGGGACCAATCCGATAGTTTCAATAACGACCGTTAATGAATGAGGACCTATGGTACAATTTTATAACAAACATGAGGGACTAATTTTGTATGATTTTTGATGAATATTACCCCAATTTTAAAATTTTCAAACACGCAGTCCTTTTAGCGAGAAAAAATTAAAATAGAGTCCCTTTCGGGCTTAGGCAATTTGGGGGTTACCTTGATTGTCAAATTTGACAACATAGGTTAACCTTTCGGGCCATTTGCCCTTTTAAAAAGGCCCAAAACCCCGTTAATTTTAAAAATAAAAATAAAAATTTAACGAGTAGCCCGTGTTTTACCGGAAAAGCCAACACTGTTTCGAATCATGTTAAGAATAACGAATGGATTTTTGACTGCGGTGCTAACCACACCATGAGTTTTGAAAAATCTTATTTTTATGCTTAATCGAAACCTCGGGTCAATAAAATTCAAACGGCTAACGGGGGCATTGTACAAGTAGAAGGGGGTGGAAAAATTGAAATTACTCCGACTATGAACTTATCAAATTGTTTATATATTCCAACCCTGTCCCATAAGTTGTTGTCCGTTAGCCACGTTACAAAGGAACTAAATTGTTCTGTCGTATTACACCCTACCTTTTGTATCCTTCAAGATATTAGGACTGGGGTGATTATTGGGCGTGGTACCGAACGGGGTGGGTTGTACTATGTGGACGAAGTAACCCAACAAGGTACCGTGATGCTTGCTCACGGAACACCTACGAGGGAAGCTTGGTTATGGCATAGAAGGTTAGGTCACCCATCTGCCGAATACTTACACTCTTTATTTCTAAGTCTTTTTCCATCCAATGTTACGTTAAATTGTGAAACTTGTATTTTGGCTAAAAGTCATCGAAATACGTTTAAACCTAGTAACACTAGGAAAGAAATTCCTTTTGCTTTAATCCATTCTGATGTGTGGGGTCCTGCACCCGTTGTTGGGGGAAATTTTTTTCTATATTTTGTCTTATTTATTGACGATCATACCCGAATGACTTGGATTTATTTTCTAACCCACAAATTAGAGGTTTTTGAGAAATTTTCCCATTTTTATAAAATGATACAAACCCAATTTAACAAAAATATACAAATTTTGAGATCCGATAATGGGAGTGAATTTGTCAATACTTCAATGAAACAATTTTGCGAAAACAACGAGATCATTCACCAAACATCTTGCGCTCATACTCCCGAATAAAATGGCGTAGCCGAACGAAAAATCGACTACTTTTAGAAATGACAAGAGCATTATTAATTGAATCCAAAGTTCCGAAGAGTTTTTGGCCAGAAGCTCTTGCTTCCGCTACTTATCTTATCAATCGTTTACCTACCAAAGTTTTGGGCACAAAAACCCCTAAAGATACCCTTTCCAAATCTCATACCCTTCCGACTTCATTTAGCATCGAACCTCGAATATTTGGGTGCTCGGTCTTTGTATGAGCGCACCAAACTAGATCCATGTGCGGAAAAATGTGTCATGGTTGGCTATGGGATAAACCAAAAAGGATATCGATGTTATAGTCCAAAAAGGCGTCATGTTTTTACCACAATGAACTATGATTTTGTTGAAACTGAATATTTTTACAACAATACCCAACTCACGAGTGAGGGGGAGAATGAAAGTAATGACACTCTCAGTTGGATGACGTGGGTGCCACATCAAATACCTCAAACTCAAATCCCTGAACCTCAAACACAAACCCCTGAACCACCTCAAACACGAGAGCCCGAGCCAACACAAAACCTCAAACCTATTCAAACTCCAACACTAAACCCCGAGCCAACAAAACCAACACAAGACCATGAACCAACGGAAACTATCCCACTAAATCATGAGACTACTGAAACCTCCTCGAACAATGAACATCAAACCCTTGACACAAATCCCGACGAAACCACCCAACGATATGTCCTACCTCAAAGAGCCAATAGAGGTGTCCCACCAAAATGATATTCTCCATAAAAAGAAGCGCAAAGATCTAGATATCCTATGGCTAATATAGCACAAGGAAATCTGTCAAATGAAGCTCAAAAATTTAATTCCGCAATTTACTCTGAAAATATTCCAACTTCTGTTGAACAAGCGTTTAAATCAAAAAACTGGAAAAAGGAAATTGTGACAACCCGGAAATTATTGACCAAATTTAAACTTTATCTTTAAATGATTTAACGTTTCCGACACGATAAGCAAAGTCTATGAAGTTGAATCTTAAAATTTTAGAACTGTTTCATGTATTAAATTACATTTGACTGCTCTCGACGATTCATGAACAATTATATGTATGTATATATATATATGTACAAGTAAAAACGACTTTCCTACCGTAAAACACTATTTGCTACAGTAAAACACTATTTGCTACAGTGAAACCGTATTTTGCTACATTGCTACAGTGAAAACGGCTTTGCTACAGTGATTTGCTACAGTAACCACTATTTGCTACAGTAACACTATTTGCTACAGTAAACACTATTTGATGTTTGCGAACTAGCAAACAAAAACAGGATAAGGCGGCCATGCGATCACATGGCAAAAACAATGAAAACTCATGCGATCGCATGAGGTACTGTAGCAGGCCACATACTATAAAAGCTCGATTCATTCCTCTGTATTATTATTTTTTTATATTATTATTATTATTATTATTATTATTATTATTATTATTATTATTATTATATTATTATTATTATTAAGATTAATATTATTATTATTAATCTTATTATAATATTATTATTAGTAGTATATATACCTAAAATACTACGACAAGGTTATGAGCGTGTCACCTTCAAAATGGGTTTTTGAGCGGGATAGAGCTAAGGAAATTATGGGTTATTGTCAAGGAGGTTATGGGTAATGTTCGAGGGTATATTTGTGAATTCAAATCTAGTGTTTATCATCTCTGTTACGTTTACGTACTTTCCTACAATATTAAATCTCAATATTGATACGTAAGGACTCATATTTTATCTTTTATACATTAATTGTGTATCCATGTCTAGTGCTCGAGTATATATATTTATGCATGCTTGTATGCTAAATTTTGTCGTTAAACAGTTATGATGAATCACGAAGTAAATACATATATTACTGGTAAAAGGTATATGATATACATGTTTTTGGAAAGCTGGCGAAAAATCAATAACTTTTCATTTAGATATCGAATAATTTCGATGAACGGATTAAAAGATATGATCAACTGAATTATGATTAACGTTAATTGAAATTGCTTTTGAATCTACAATTAAGATTTAAACAACTTGTTTACGAGATTGATAAATTGGATTTTTGAATATTACCAACTGAGTAAATGAATCCTTATATAAGGTATGTCTCGTTTTGTTGAACTATTGTCAAAATTGACTTTTTGAAACGACTTTGGATAGCTTTTGTATGTCGATCTCGAGCATTAGGATTGTTATACACTATGACCTAACCTAGCTTGATAGACATTTATTGACCAACATTGTTCTCTAGGTTGAGATCTACGGTTATTTGATATTCCGAGTTTCGGTCACGTTTTGGTGAACAACTTTATGTGCTGCTAAGGTGAGTTTCATTTAATCCCTTTTTAATTGCTTTTGCAATATATTTTTGGGATGAGAATACATGCACTTTATTTTAAACGCAATGGATACAAGTACATACTAAATTCTACACCGAGTTTGAACCGAAAATCTCTTAGCTTTGGTAACTAGTAACTGCCGGTTATAAGAACTGGTGGGCGCGAGTAGTTGTATATGGATCCATAGGGCTTGATATCCCCGTCCGAGCTAGAGCACTAGCCTTTTAACGGACTTATGCTATTTGAGAAGCGTACACGTTGGTTTGCGTGTATTATTAAGATGATTATACAAAGGGTATAAATTATATATACGTTAAGTTTAGTTACCAGGGTGCTCAATTTCGTAGAATATTTTGATAAACGTTTCTGGATGAAACAACTGAAAACCTGTGATCCACCTTTATATATAGATTATACGAAACATTAAAACTATGAACTCACCAACCTTTGTGTTGACACTTGTTAGCATGTTTATTCTCAGGTTTCCTAGAAGTCTTCCGCTGTTGCTTATATGTTAGACAAGCTATGTGCATGGAGTCTTACATGACATACTTTTCAAGGAAACGTTGCATTCACCAAATTATCACCATGTATCTTATTTTGACTGCAATGTCAACGGAAGTACTATTGTAAACTATTATTTACGGTGATTGTCTATATGTAGAAATCATCAGATGTCGAAAACCTTTGATTTAAATATTCATTTATGGTGTGCCTTTTCAAAAGAATGCAATGTTTACAAAACGTATCATATAGAGGTCAAATACCTCGCAATGAAATCAATGAATGACGTATTGTCCATATGGATTTGGAGCGATCGTCACAGTTAGTATCAGAGCGTTGGTCCTAGCGAACCAGGTCTTGCATGAGTGTATCTAACTGATAGTTGTTAGGATACATTAGTAAGTCTGGACTTCGACCGTGTCTGCATGTTAAAAGTTTTGCTTATCATTTCTTGTCGAAAATTACATGTTTATCATTCTTAAGTCTAGACACGTTTTCTTGCATTTATTGCATAAATAGTGTATAGACAAAAATTCATATCTTAGCGTATCTGTTACTGTAAACGTTTCCTGACATCTTCCGAAAATTCCTCCGTGATTTATGGAATTTTGGTATTATATATACATATGTAAATTATGTATTGAAGAGTACCAATCTAAATTCTATAATCTATTTCATATCAAAAATCATCTCTCTAATTATACAAGATGGATCCCGTATCTAGTTCAAATTCCTTAAACTCCGACAGCTATTCCGATATGGATATTCACCTGAATTCCGAAGACAGTGTAACCGGAATGGATCAACCAATCAGCCATCATCTATTCTGGATGAATTGGGGATGGGTTCGTAGCCTACTTAATTATTGGAGACAAGAAGAAGGCGGTCCCTTCCATCCACCACATTGCCCTCTTGGCGAAGAACCTGAAGCACTTACCGGCGAACCTGTTCGTAATACCATTTTCTCTCTCATCTCCAGAATATTTCATCATGATCATATACTCTCTCAAATTCTAGATCTTATTCATCTGCTCGTCCGAACCGCCAATCATCCCGGTGTAGTAGAAGAAGTCAACGAGCTTCGCGCTCGGGTAGTGGATTTGGAGAATATGGTGCAAAGGTTACAAGCAACAGCAGCATCACCGGCATCAACAGTACCACCGACAACAACACCAACAGTACCATTACCACCACCAACAACATCTGCATTGCAAACCTCAACTTCACAATCTGTCCCACGAGCATCAACGTCATACACACCGTAGTTACCAAGAAATACCATCAACAATAACCGATGAAGCATTAACTCATTTTTCCTTGAAGAAATTTTATGTATATTTAATATATATGAATTTTGAAATCAAAATAAATCTTTTTGTACTAAGATATTACGTGTGAACCTTAACTGGCAGGTACTACTAGGTTAGTTCATATTACTAATATGCAATTATGTACATCCTTCCTTAACAACTTAACCATTGTTAACTACAATATCTGTTTCAACTTAATGAATTCCACTTCATAATAAACCAAGTGTATTATTCAATTACATAATTGATTTTACATTTTCATTTACGATGTACTCGAAACTTTTCAGAAAATATCATCTGTGCCTTGTAAGGTTCACAAAAATTCCACGAGCACCAACATCCTTCACTGAGGAATATCAATAAGAATAAATAATGAAGTGTTGATTTCATTAGTGAAATACTCCGCAAAGACTATGTAATCTTTAATGTTTTAGAGATTAATCATTTTTAAGTCAAGTCGAAAATCAAATGAGCTTAATATGATATTAACTCATTAAATCCGTATTACATCTGAAGAAATATACATACATATATTTTCATAAAGACTGTAATAAAAATTCTTTTGTACAAAATATTACTTGTGAAATCTTTAACGGGTAGGTAATTCCCGGGAAATATATAAGTTCACAATTAATATGTTATATGGTACATTCTTCAATTTTGATTCAAAAATCATTAACTATACTCACTATCTTCACAATGATACACAATCATTTCATACAAATTCAATCACTTATTCTGATATCGACGTATCATAATCCAAGCCATAACTCTGAACCGGTGACATCATTCTTAGATCTCTACATCTTTCAAAGCTATATTTTGACTTCAAAACTGTGCAAGATCCTTTAGCGTTATTTTTACCGAAAATAATCTTGCAATCCTTTTCAAAGTATCCAGTTTTATCACACTTCCAACCAACTTCGACTTTTCATATTAGCCTTATTGTGACTTTGATATATACGTTCTTGTTACTGGGAAACCTTTCATGTTCCACCACGTTAACAGTAAATTTACCAACAACTTCATTGATCTTTGACCTTTCGGGAAATCCTTATACTCATTGAAACCCTATCATTTACTCATCAGCATCTTGTAACGAGAATTGCCATAAGAATTATCGGGAATTAGCAATCAGTATTTTGAAATTTTACAGCACGCCTACACCAACAGTTATATGTGTACATATAAACGTCTACCTCCTGGATTCACATACTTCGAATGTGAAGTTTCTGAAAAACATCTCAAACTATGAACTAGTTCTCTGAAATTGGAACAATGCTGATGAAGCAGCAAAAACTGTGAACGACCTTAACAGTCAAAAGTTTGATGATAAAGAATAGTATGGTGGTAAAGCTGAGAAAAAGAGAAGATTTGGAACTTGAAAACGGATTGAGCAAAGTATGAAGGAGGCTGTGGATAAATCACAAAGACTGAACCTGCCTTCAAAGAATCCAAATGATTCAGTGTCTGCTGAAACCATTAGTAAGAACCTTACTTCTTATTCTAAACCTTCACAGACAGATTTTCCTCATCATCCTCTGATATTAGAAATTCTAAGATATCATCGTATCTTCCATTATAAATATCCTCCATATTTCTGAAGATATTTTCATAACTATTCTTATCTGAAATCATTTATCTCTTCACGCTATCTTTGTTACATCATAAAAGAAACTATTTTAGTTTCTAAAATCTGAAAAATTCGAAAAATGGATGTTTTGAAGTAATGTTGGGAACTGAAGCATGAATTAGTATAATATAATGACACTTGATCAACGTGATTATATTACAGTAAGTCATGCTGAGTTTCTAATGGAACGTGATAAAGGTTCACAGATCCCACCCTCATCATGAACCATGTTACATAACTCTTTCATTCTATATAATCTCTAAATATATCAAGAAAATATATTTCTTGATGATTTGGTCTTTTTCGAGGTATTCTAGTAATTTGACAAGTCAGATTGTACTATTACCATTTCTTTCTTAGAACATTAGTTATGTTCATCTGAAACTTCATACCTACGAATTCTGGACCATTATCCGCTTGACTTAAGGTCGGGAAGAGAAAACGAAAGCATGAAGCTCCGTAATATAATGGAGAATATAAAGTCCGATAGCAACCCCGAAATTACAAACCGTGTATATCAATGCGTATAGCAATATAAAGACACGGGAGAATGAAAAACACTATAACCCCAAGGTAATAGTAGAAGAAAATAACTTCCTCTGGTGGCAGATAAAAAAGAAGAATGAAGGATACAATAGCCAGGAAAATATCAAGAATCAGAACTGGATTAAGCATTTTCACAATCTATTGGGATGTATGAAATAAGAAAGAAGATTATAGGAGTGGTGAAAATAAATGAAACGGAAGAGGTCAATTTATAGCGAAATATCAGACATAGCAATCGACGCAGATTACGCATTTAATCAAAGAAAATCCTAATTTCCGCAAATTTCGAAGAATCAAATTTTATTTAGATTATGAAGATTTTCTATTCCTTAAATTCCGGAAATCAATCGTAACTACGTCAAAAGTTAAGACGAATCTCTATTCTTTCATTTCACTCTTTTACGATAACTTCTCTTATACGCTTCGAGAAATCGGATTGTTTTATCCATATAATTCAACGGTGATAAAATTCTATGTATCAACTCATATCTGTCATGAAAACATTTTTATTATCAGCCATGACGACCTCACTCAAATTTCGGGACGAAATTTCTTTAACGGGTAGGTACTGTGACAACCCGGAAATTTTTGACCAAATTTAAACTTTATCTTTAAATGATTTAACGTTTCCGACACGATAAGCAAAGTCTATGAAGTTGAATCTTAAAATTTTAGAACTGTTTCATGTATTAAATTACATTTGACTGCTCTCGACGATTCATGAACAATTATATGTATGTATATATATATATATATATGTACAAGTAAAAACGACTTTCCTACCGTAAAACACTATTTGCTACAGTAAAACACTATTTGCTACAGTGAAACCGTATTTTGCTACATTGCTACAGTGAAAACGGCTTTGCTACAGTGATTTGCTACAGTAAATACTATTTGCTACAGTAAACACTATTTGCTACAGTAAACACTATTTGCTACAGTAAACACTATTTGATGTCGACGAACTAGCAAACAAAAACAGGATAAGGCGGCCATGCGATCGCATGGCAAAAACACTGAAAACTCATGCGATCGCATGAGGTACTGTAGCAGGCCACATACTATAAAAGCTCGATTCATTCCTCTGTATTATTATTTTTTTATATTATTATTATTATTATTATTATTATTATTATTATTATTATTATTATTATTATTATTATTATTATTATTATTATTATTAAGATTAATATTATTATTATTAATCTTATTATAATATTATTATTAGTAGTATATATACCTAAAATACTACGATGAGGTTATGAGCGTGTCATCTTCAAAATGGGTTTTTGAGCGGGATAGAGCTAAGAAAATTATGGGTTATTGTCAAGGAGGTTATGGGTAATGTTCGAGGGTATATTTGTGAATTCAAATCTAGTGTTTATCATCTCTGTTACGTCTACGTACTTTCCTACAATATTGAATCTCAATATTGATACGTAAGCACTCATATTTTATCTTTTATACATTAATTGTGTATCCATGTCTAGTGCTCGAGTATATATATTTATGCATGCTTGTATGCTAAATTTTGTCGTTAAACAGTTATGATGAATCACGAAGTAAATACATATATTACTGGTAAAAGGTATATGATATACATGTTTTTGGAAAGCTGGCGAAAAATCAATAACTTTTCATTTAGATATCGAATAATTTCGATGAACGGATTAAAAGATATGATCAACTGAATTATGATTAACGTTAATTGAAATTGCTTTTGAATCTACAATTAAGATTTAAACAACTTGTTTACGAGATTGATAAATTGGATTTTTGAATATTACCAACTGAGTAAATGAATCCTTATATAAGGTATGTCTCGTTTTGTTGAACTATTGTCAAAATTGACTTTTTGAAACGACTTTGGATAACTTTTGTATGTCGATCTCGAGCATTAGGATTGTTATACACTATGACCTGACCTAGCTTGATAGACATTTATTGACCAACATATGTTCTCTAGGTTGAGATCTACGGTTATTTGATATTCCGAGTTTCGGTCACGTTTTGGTGAACAACTTTATGTGCTGCTAAGGTGAGTTTCATTTAATCCCTTTTTAATTGCTTTTGCAATATATTTTTGGGCTGAGAATACATGCACTTTATTTTAAACGCAATGGATACAAGTACATACTAAATTCTACACCGAATTTGAACCGAAAATCTCTTAGCTTTGGTAACTAGTAACTGCCGGTTATAAGAACTGGTGGGCGCGAGTAGTTGTATATGGATCCATAGGGCTTGATATCCCCGTCCGAGCTAGAGCACTAGCCTTTTAACGGACTTATGCTATTTGAGAAGCGTACACGTTGATTTGCGTGAATTATTAAGATGATTATAAAAAGGGTATAAATTATATATACGTTAAGTTTAGTTACCAGGGTGCTCAATTTCTTAGAATATTTTGATAAACGTTTCTGGATGAAACAACTGAAAACTTGTGATCCACCTTTATATACAGATTATACAAAACATTAAAACTATGAACTCACCAACCTTTGTGTTGACACTTGTTAGCATGTTTATTCTCAGGTTTCCTAGAAGTCTTCCGCTGTTGCTTATATGTTAGACAAGCTATGTACATGGAGTCTTACATGACATACTTTTCAAGGAAACGTTGCATTCACCAAATTATCATCATGTATCTTATTTTGACTGCATTGTCAACGGAAGTACTATTGTAAACTATTATTTACGGTGATTGTCTATATGTAGAAATCATCAGATGTCGAAAACCTTTGATTTAAATATTCATTTATGGTGTGCCTTTTCAAAAGAATGCAATGTTTACAAAACGTATCATATAGAGGTCAAATACCTCGCAATGAAATCAATGAATGACGTATTGTCCATATGGATTTGGAGCGATCGTCACAGAAATGGATGTTGAAATGGAAGCTCTGAATGATAATGACACTTGGGAAAAATGTGTCATACCTCAAGGAAAGAAACCAGTGGGATGTCGATGGGTATTTACGATAAAATATAAACCCGATGGAACTATTGAAAGATACAAATCACGACTGGTTGCGAAAGGGTACACTTAGACATACGGGATTGATTACTCCGAAACCTTTTCACCAGTCGCAAAGAGTGATACCATTAGAGTTCTCTTCTCTATCGCGGTAAATGAAAATTGGCCACTTCATCAATTTGATGTGAAGAATGCTTTTCTCCATGGCGAATTAAAAGAGGAAGTCTATATGGAAGCACCTCCTGGATTCACCGACAACTTTAAAATAGGAAAGTTTGTCGACTTAAAAAGGCTTTATATGGGTTAAAACAATCACCACGGGCTTGGTTTGGGAGATTTACACTATTTATGAAAAAATATGATTTTAAACAAAGCAACTCGGATCATACTCTCTTTTTTAAACGAAAAGGAAATTTAATTACATGCTTAATCATTTATGTTGATGATATGATAATAACAGAAAATGATAAAGAGGAAATTTTTAACTTAAAAATGAACTTATTTAAAGAATTTGAAATGAAAGATTTGGGCAGACTTAAGTATTTTTTGGGGATTGGGGTATTACGATCCCAATGGAGAATATTTATCTGTCAAAAGAATATGTTCTTGATTTTCTTGCAGAAACATGTATGATTGATTGCCAACCAGCTGATACTCCAATGATTCCAAACCAAAAGTTATATATGGAAGACGAAGCTGATCTTGCGGACAAAGGGCAATACTAAAGGATGGTGGGAAAACTCATCTATCTTGCTCACACTCGGCCAGATATAGCACATGCAGTTGGAATTGTGAGCCAGTTTATGCATCAACCACAGGTTCACCATATGGAAGCTGTAATAAGGATCATCAGATACTTAAAGAAAACAGTAGGCAATGAAGTTGTATTCAAAAAGAATGGGCACCTTGAAGCGCAAGTTTATACGGATGCAAGTTGGGCTGGAGAAAAAGGAGATAGACGATCAACTTCAGGTTTCTTCACAATAGTTGGAGGAAACTTAGTTGCGTGGAAGAGTAAGAAACAAAAGGTCGTTGCCCTATCAAGTGCTGAATCAGAATTTAGAGGAATCGCAAAGGGAGTGGTGGAAGCTTTATGGATTCGAAAACTCTTGACAGAAATAGGATTCCCTCCAAAAGAAGCTATTCAGATCCTCTGCGATAATGAAGCAGCAATCGCAATCTCAGAAAATCCAGTTCAACATGATCGAACAAAACATGTTGAAGTGGATAGACACTTTATCAGAGAAAAGTTGGATGCAGAAATAATTTCTTTAACATACATAAGATCAGAAGACCAATTTGCCAACATTCTTACTAAATCTGTAAACGGAAGACTCTTCAGTGATGTTCTTGGGAAGTTGAATATTGGGAACCTCACTATTCAACTTGAGGGGGAGTGTCAGAATGAGTCACCAATAAGTCAACAATAGTCAAATTACCATTTTAGGTAATTAGACTTACGGGATCAGAAGCTGCACTTCATCATTTCCTCAATTGGAAGCATAAAAAACTGCACAAGATCAACGGCTACAAGCACCAAGACAAAACATCTTTTTCCTTATTTGTAGAGGTGGTTCCAAAAAGTTTAATGGAGCCTAACCTCAAACTAGAATTAGCTGTTATATCTCTAAGTGTATATAAACACACTTCAACTTGTAAAAACACAGAATACAAGTGTATCAATCCAAAGTTTATGAAAAACTGATCAATACATACAATTACAATCTTTATTTCTCTTAAACAAACATCGACTTCGTATATTTTAATGGCAATATCGATGTCATTTTTGTGTGTTGAGTCTATTTCATAAACTTTAGCTACTTATTTTATAATGAAATCGATTTCCACTCACGCAAATGACAGGGGTTGCTGGATAAGGAGTCAAAACAGGAACATGACATGCATCCGAAACACTAGCATATAGGTGAACATTAATTAATAAACAACATGCATATATAGGTTGTTTACTATACTTCATTTACAATTTTACATATGCAAAGCCTTTGGTTAAACATAATAAAAACCATCTGGCTCTAGTCCATAAAACCAGAGTCTTAAACCTTAAACCTTATAATGGACTCAAACTTGAGACACTAAATTGAAGGTCATCGGGCGCGGTCTACACTTGGCTAACAAAGGATGAGCCTTGGCCATGGTGAACCCGGGACCCTCGCTCATATCAACCATCTCTTCACCAACCCTTTCCCAGTTGAAACATTGAATAAGTAACCCCAATATTAACTCGATCATACGCATAGACAATTCGTCCCCAGGACAAATCCTCCTTCCAGACCCAAATGGCATGAACCTAAAATCATCTCTTGTCCCTTCAATCCCTTTAAACCTTTCTGGATCAAACGTTTCAGGTTCACTCCATAAATTGGGGCCATGATGTAAGGACCATAGATTTACGATAAGAGTGGTCCCACGTGGGATATGATAGCCTCCGACCACACAATCTTCGGATGACTCGTGTGGTAATGGAAGTGGGGCGGGATGGTACATCCGCAAAGTCTCGTTCACAATACAATGAAGGTAATGTAAGCTGGTTATGTCTGATTCATCAACAAGACGGTGTTCGCCCACATGAGTGTCAATTTCATTTTGAGCCTTCTTTAGAACTTGTGGATGGTTTAGCAAAAGTGCAAAAGCCCATTCCATAGTTGCAGCAGTAGTATCAATACCAGCTGATATTAGGTTCTAATTAATCATCATACAAATATTAATTAGCCATGAAATTTAGTAAAGCGCAAAATTTGAAGTGGACACTATAAGATCACTAATAGTCATAAAATCAAAATAGTATTCATGAGAAATAACCTCACTAGCACCATAACTTATGGTGGTCAGGGAAAAGGTCAGTAACGGATACGAAATAATCCGGTTAGGCTGCGCAAATCTAAGACCCTTTCAGGTAGCTTAAACAGAGAAAACCTTGCCTGTTATTACAAGGGTGTAACTAACCCCACCATAAATTGCAAACAAGTTTTAATGACATTTTAAACTTTACATTGTGCCACCACCCTGTAGGGATGGCAACTGGATAGATATGGGCAGGATATAGGTAGTTTCAGCCTGAACTCGATTAATAAACCCCGTCCCAAACCCGGATCCATACTTAGTTGGATCCTCATTTATTTACTAATTGTTGGGTTTACGGGTGTTTTCTCCATCCGTACTATGTCCCTATAGATGGCTTATGATATCTTACCAAAACAAAGGTTTTAATAAGTTCATTGGTGTAGTACTCAGGATCTGTTTCTTGCAACTTCAACAACACTTGAATCATTGTGTTTTTCTTATTACCAACTTCAATGTTTCTATGTTGATCAATCAACCCTTGAAAGAACTCATCTCTCATCTTTTGCAACGCGATCAATCTAGGCTCCAATCCTTTCACTCCTAACCAATTTAAAATCGGTATGTAATCGCCTAAATTCGACGAACCAGCTAACAAAACCGATTCCCTCAATATCTCCTTAAACCGATTTCCTTCAACATCCATATCGTCTCCACCAAAATACCTTTTCCCAGCTATCATCCTCATCATCAAGTTTAACGTCAACTCATGAAACATCGTCTTTAAGTTAACCGGTGACGAACATTCAGATAACAATTTCCCTACAACAAGTTGTCCTTCATTCGCGCGAATGTATTGAAGTTCTTGGAGACGGTGAGATGAGAAGATCTCAACGGTTGAGATCTTGCGAAGGTTGCGCCAGTGGGCCCCGTATGGGGCCCAACCTATGCTGGTGTAGTTGGACCCGAGAATCTTTCCGGTTAGTAAACGAGGACGGTTAGCGAATATGATATCGTTTTTGGTAAAGCATTCATTGGCGAGCGATGGGGACGAGACTAAGAGGACGCAGCGGGACCCAAACCGGAGTAAAAGAATTGGTCCGTGTTTTGCGGAAAGAGTAGCAAAGGTTTTATAGAGTGGTTTTTTTAAGAGGTAAAGGTGACCGATAATTGGGATTGTTGGGAAGATAGTTGGTGGAAGGTTGGGTGGTTTGCGACGGAATTTAGTGACGAACAAAAATGAAAAAGCAGAGAGTATTGCGAGGGTTATGTACACATGATCCATAATATGATGTTCAACAGACCATGAAGCAGCTGGTATATATATAAATAACTGTTTATATGTAGAACAGACAAAGTTTGTATATTTGCATTAGTTTATGAAGCGTGGGAATAATATAATAAGTGAACTTAGATATTAATAAAAGTAGTTGGTATTCATCTTTTTTTCTTAATGGGGTGTATTCAAATAGATTTATTCTTACTGTCGCCATCATGCTTAGGAGTAGTTAATATTCATACTTTGCATATAAAATATTTTATTTAATTTAATTATTAAAAAAGATATATATATATATATATATATATATATATATATATATATATATATATATATATATATATATATATATATATATATATATAACTACTTTAACACAGTTTATTTTAATATAATAAGATTAATTATAGCCCTTACTCTAATATGTTAAACTATATATTTCATAATTTATTATAAATTTCTAAAGTTTTGTCCATGTTGAATCATCTCTTTAGTGAATCATCTTTCTCATCACCTCTAACCTCCATTAAACCTTACTCTAAAATCTCAAAATTTTTCTTAAAAATTTGATTGTATATATTTGATGCCCTTGGATTTGTGATGCCCAGTGCGGTCGCACTTGCCGCCCTACCCTAGGTCCGGCTCTGATTATAGAAAAGTGCTACTGAGGAGCAAGTATAAAAAGTATAGGTTTATTATTTAAATTAAATAATATATTAATATATACTCCCTCCGTCTCATTCCAATAGTCCACAGACAAAAACACGCAGTTTTAGGAAATTCCACTAACTTCATTTCTCCACCAATGAAATATTTTCTCTCTCCAGATTCACCAATGAAATATATTCTTTCCTTTCTATTTATGGAAGTGGACTATCAGAATGGGACAACCCAAAATGGAATACTGACCTATTGGAATGAGACGGAGGTAACTAAGTACAATTGTCTGTAATGGGGATAACTAGTGAAAATACGGACCGTGCGTTGCGGCGGTGATATTTGGTAGTACATTTTTTTATGAAAAATTGCTATGCGGTTTTGTAGAGCTTATATTATTCGACTTCATTTATAGAATTGCTATGTTCGTCGACATAGCTTCTATACATATTAGGTTCCTAATATTGTCTGCTGATTACACAAATATTACCTACTTAGTACTACAAACCTTACATACTGCATAAGTATTACAAAATTAACATCAAAGCATACCTAATATTACACAACTTAGTATTGTCTTAAATAGCATTTATACACATATAGTAATATCAAAGTTAGTCGTTCTCCTCTTTGGTTCTTGTTCTTCAGTTGAGATGAAGAGTGGTCTTTTTGTGGATGGATTGACTTCGTGTTCTTTTTCTTGGCTTGGTGTCTTTGGGACGGGTGTTGGGTTGCCTAAGGTGCTGCATCTGCTTTGGCTGCAACATATGACTTGTGTTAATTAGTATTATTTTCATAATTATGTACCATTTATCATCGTACCCCATTGTTGTGACCCATGTGTTAGGAATTTATGGACCCAACAACGATCACCAATCAATAGATTGTGATCCCACAAACGACAAACGGACTAAATAAATGCAAGAAAAGTAAAAGACACAAGAATTTACGTGGTTATATGCAATCGGTATGATTGCTTTAGTCTACGGGCAACTAGAGAGCTTTTTTTATTGATTTTCGTACATAGGGTTACAGAATACAAAGGGTATATTTATAGTGCTAATCAAAATTAGGAAACAAATCAAATAACTTGATGGCCACGAACAATGTCGCGTTTCGCGACACCCCGTCGCGTTTCGCGACACCCCATCGCGTTACGCGATGAACTGCATCCACACGCGACAACCTTGATCAAAACGCGATAGTCATCAAGCCCTGATTACTGATTGATATGTCGCGTTCCAGCTCCACATGTCGCGTTCCAAACCGTCGCGTTTCGCGACAAACCATGCCCGAACGCGACCTGGTACCTGTTTCTCTGTTTTGATCTTCTTTGCACATCCAACAATCTCCCACTCAAAGGAGAGCAAAACCCAGAAATCTCGTCAACCCAAAAAACCATCCATTTCAACCAAGAACGTCGAACCACCTTTCATACCGCCAATCAAACATGGAACACGCAAACTCAACATCGCTGGAAGAGCAGACTTTCGATACAAGGTCTTCAACACTACTTGTCGAAATCAAAACCAATAACCCTTAGAGCTCTCTAGTTGCCGTCTTCTTTCATCAAGTAACAAGAAGACCAGTTGAAGCTATGCAAAGCTTCAACTTTTCGATCGTAACCACCTTAGTACACATATCAGCAGGATTCTCCGTACCAGGAATTTTCTTAACAACTAAAGTACCATCTTCAATAAGTTCACGAATTTTATGATACCTTATCTTTATGTGTTTCGTACGACCATGAAACACCGGGTTCTTCACCAAATGAATAGCACTTTGATTATCACAGTGCAAGACATAGTCTTGTTGAACTCGTCCCAACTCAAACATAAAATTCTTCACCCATACAAGTTCTTTGCATGCTTCTGCTGCTGCCATATACTCAGCCTCCGTTGTTGACAGCGCAACACAACTTTGAAGCTTGGACATCCAACTAACCGCCGTCTTACCAACCGTGAAAACATACCCCGTAGTGCTTCTTCCCGAATCGTCACAACCACCCAAATCAGCATCAACGTACCCTCTCAAAATGGAATCACCTTTAGTGAATTGCAACCCCATTTTAGAAGTACCTTTCAAGTAGCGCAAAAGCCACTTTATACCTTCCCAATGCTCTTTACCCGGATTCGACATAAAACGACTCACAACTCCCACTGCATAAGCTATGTCGGGTCTTGAACAAATCATTGCATACATAATACTACCTACTGCCGACGCATATGGAATTTGAGCCATCTCCTCTTTGTCTACTTCCGTTGTATGTGCTTGACTTTTTGTTAACTTTAAGGTACCGCCTAAAGGCACGGATCTTGCCTTTGAATCACCCATGTTGAACCGCTCTAACACTTTCTCGATATACTTGGTTTGAGACAAAGTTAAAGTACTTTCAACTCGATTCCTTTCAATACTCATCCCGAGTATCCGTTTAGCAGCCCCTAAGTCTTTCATCTCGAATGCGTGAGACAACTTTCTCTTCAACCTGTTGATCTCTAACATGTCCGAACCTGCAATCAACATGTCATCAACATAAAGCAACAATAAAATATAGGAGGACTTGAATTTCTTCAAGTAGCAACAATGATCCGACTCGCTTCTTGTAAAACCACTCCTTGTCATAAATTCATCAAACTTCAAGTACCATTGCCGTGGTGCTTGTTTTAACCCATACAGACTTTTCTTTAATTTGCAAACCCATCTCTCTTTACCAACTACCTCGAAGCCCTTTGGTTGCACCATATAAATCTCCTCTTTAAGATCCCCATGTAAAAATGCGGTCTTTACATCTAATTGTTCTAGATGTAAGTCATCAGCAGCAACAATACTCAAAACCAAGCGAATAGTAGTCATCTTCACAACCGGAGAAAAGATCTCATTATAATCAACTCCTTCTCTTTGTTGAAACCCCTTAACTACCAACCGAGCTTTGTACCGCTTTTTCCCGTTCAACTCATCTTTGACCCGAAAGACCCATTTACTGTGCAACGCCTTTTTCGTTGGAGGTAATTTCACTAAAGACCATGTCTTATTCTTGATAAGTGACCCCATTTCTTCTTTCATAGCAAGCTCCCACTGTATGGATTCTTTAGATTGTCTTGCTTCAAAATAACTCTCGGGTTCACCATTTTCGGTATAGAGCAAATAGTTTGCCGATGCAGAAAACCTAACAGTAGGTTTGGGCGTTCTACTAGAGCGTCTCAATGGTGGAGTAACGGGTGGTGGTGATCGAGTTAAGTCACCATCATCCCCACCAATAGAGCTCTCATCATTTTCGGAGCTAGCACCACTCTCCGAATCATCTCCATCACTTTGATCCTCACCGTCAATTGGCAATTCAATAGTTCCCAAACTCCCACTAGAACCTGTATTCACATCAACAAACTTATCAAGCATAACCGGACTATGACTAGAATTAACCGTTACCTTGGTGTCATACAACGAGCTTTCATCAAAAGTAACATCTCTACTACGAATCACCTTCCTTGCCTCATTGTCCCAACACCTATAACCCATGTCATCCAACCCATACCCGATAAAAGTACACTTTCTTGATTTTGCTTCAAGCTTGTCTTTGTCAATGTCTTTGGTTTTCACATACACATTACAACCGAAAACCCTTAACGGTGTTTTGAGCCAAACTCACCTTTTTATCGGTCCACTCTTCCTCTGGAATTCGAAACTCTAACGGTGTTGAGGGTCCCCTGTTAATCAAATAAGCTGCCGTATTCACTGCATCTGCCCAAAACATCTTTGGTAGACCCGCATGTAACCGCATACTCCTAGCCCGCTCATTGAGCGTCCGGTTCATGCGTTCGGCAACCCCATTGTGCTGTAGTGTTTCCGGAACTGTTTTCAACATACGAATACCATGTTCCGCACAATAGTCTTTAAATTCTTTACTACTGTATTCTCCTCCATTGTCAGATTTCAAGCACTTAACTTTCAAGTTAGTCTCGTTTTCAACAGCAGCTCTCCACACTTTAAAAGTAGAAAACACATCAGATTTAACTTTAAGAAAGTAAACCCATACCTTTCTTGTGGAGTCATCAATGAAGGTGACATAGTAGCGGGAACCACCATGCGACTCAACCGTTGTAGGTCCATAGACATCAGAATGAACAAGTTCAAGCTTCTCCTTCTTTGGCGCAATTCCCGATTTCCCGAATGATACCTTCTTTTGTTTCCCCATAGTACATGGCTCACAAAACCGATATTCACTTTCTTCAAACCCGGAATCTTCCCATTAGAAACTAGCAACTTCATCCCCTTCTCACTCATATGCCCTAGTCTTCGGTGCCATAGAGTAGAATCGGCCCCTACATTACTCGTCACATTAACCTCATCATCATCGAACACCTCGACCATGTATAAAGTTCCCCTTTTATGTCCCGATACCTTGACTTGACCATCCTTTAGAACACGCCATTTGCGATCACCGAAGGTAGTATGATTACCTTCTTCATCCAATTGACCTATAGAGATAAGCTTCCTTTTCAAATCCGGAATATACCTCACATCTTTCAAAGTCCAATTGGAACCATTGGATGTCTTCAATATCACATCTCCAATGCCTCTTATGTCTAAGCGTTTGTCATCTGCCAATCTCACCTTCCCCCGATACGCCTTAAAATTCTTCATCATCTCCTTACTAGGATTAGCATGGAATGATGCACCCGAATCCATGATCCAAGCTTCAACCGAATTTTCAACACAACACACCAAGGCGTCATCCGTATCGTCGGAAGTGAAGTTCACCCTAGCTTTATCCACCTTTGGATTCTTACATTGAGTGCTAAAGTGACCCTTTTGATTGCAATTCTAACAAACCGCAGATTCTCGGTCCTTAGAGTTAAACCTCTTTTTGAATTTCTTACCCTTCTTCGTACCCTTATCGTTCTTCCTGCCCCTGTCGGTATTTAAGAGCGACCCCGATGATTCCCCGGAATTCCTCCTACGAGTTTCTTCCCCTAGAATCAAATCCTTGATCCTCTCAAGCTTGAGCTTAGTGGTTCCTGTGGAACTACTAACTGCAGTAACTGTACCCGACCAACTTTCAGGCAAAGACGAAAGCAAAATCTGTGCCTGAAGTTCATCATCAAACACAATCTCCACCGAGGCCAATCTTGTAATGAGATTGTTAAAATCATTGATATGATCTGCAGTACACGCACCTTCTTTCATCTTTTGGTTGAACAATTGACGCATGAGAAAAACCTTATTAGCGGCGTTAGGTTTTTCATACATGTTTGTAAGTGCCTTTAAGCACCCAAACGTAGTATTCTCGTTAATAACGTTATATGCAACGTGTTTTGCAAGAGACATCCTAACCGCTCCTAAAGCTTGGCGATCTAGGAGATCTCAATCTTCTTGTTTAACGCTATCCGGCTTATTCTCTTCAAGTGGTAAGTGTAATTTTTTCTGGTACAAATAGTCTTCTATTTGCATCTTCCAAAATCCAAAATCTTTCCCATCGAACCGATCAATCCTAAACTTTCCTTCGTCCGCCATCGCACCCAATACGAACCTTGTGCTCTGATACCAGTTGTTAGGAATTTATGGACCCAACAACGATCACCAATCAATAGATTGTGATCCCATAAACGACAAACGGACTAAATAAATGCAAGAAAAGTAAAAGACACAAGAATTTACGTGGTTATATGCAATCGGTATGATTGCTTTAGTCCACGGGCAACTAGAGAGCTTTTTTTTTTATTGATTTTCGTACATAGGGTTACAGAATACAAAGGGTATATTTATAGTGCTAATCAAAATTAGGAAACAAATCAAATAACTTGCTGGCCACGAACAATGTCGCGTTTCGCGACACCCCATCGCGTTACGCGATGAACTGCATCCACACGTGACAACCTTGATCAAAACGCGATAGTCATCAAGCCCTGATTATTGATTGATATGTCGCGTTCCAGCTCCACATGTCGCATTCCAAACCGTCGCGTTTCGCGACAAACCATGCCCGAACGCGACCTGGTACCTGTTTCTGTGTTTTGATCTTCTTTGCACATCCAACACCATGGTTCTTCATCTAATGCCTACTAATTCGTCAGTAGAATATGAGAAGAATGTGAATACTGTTGTTCCAGAGTCGTTAGTGAAACTTACCTTAAAAGGGTAGTTGTTAAGTGTTGTCATTGGCAACGTTATTAATATGTACATAATATCGTGTACATAATTGTACCAAGTCCATCACTAAGTCAACCACAGAGTGACAGTAGTTCAATAATCTTAGGTTATTGCATAGAGTAACCTTAGTGTTTCAGAGAGTCAATCTCGAAATATTGTTAGCTGAATAATCTTAGGTAATTACATAGATGTAATTAGTCAAGCAGAGAGTCAAACACAAAATAGAAGTAGGTCAATGGTCTTTGCTTAAATCAAGAAGTATGTAACTTAGTAAACAGTCTCCGTTTGTTTCATGATTCAGCTACTCCAAATTTGGTGGGGTTCCTTCTAACACTTTTTACATGACGTGCAGCCGTAGTATAATCAAATTTTATTTGTCATTATATGTCTGATTATTCCTTCACACATATACAAACGTCCCTACAAATGTTGTTTTTTTTAGTTTATGCGTATAAGGCATTTGTGGGTATTTATTGTTTATACCTTATATATGCTTGGGTTATATTGCAACAGTTGGGCCAATGTAACTGTTGGGTCGGTGAGGTACATGTTGTCTGTCTGCAATAGAGGTTTGTCTTCGAATTTTTCCTGCAATTGTTATGGATATTTGGTTTGATTATTGTTGGTTCCATTTGCTATTTTTTGTCTTTTATTATTTAGGTGGTACTTACAGCTCTATTGTTTCGTGGAACTCGTCAATATATGGATTGTAGTAGTAGGGCGTGCCGGAAGTTCCTCAAAGCCGAGTTTCCCCTATATATGTGGAATGTGCATATTAGATGTTAGTGGGATCATATCTGCATTACCACACTGTTTTAATATTATTTTTTTCTGTATTCATTCCAAACTTACACTGGTTGTCTTTAACCCAACAAACAGTCACCACTAAAATAACTGTCTTTGGCAGACAGTGGTACGTTTCCATGTCAAAGTTTATTGCAATGTCGTTTCATAGTGTTAGCTCGATCGGTATGAAACTGTATGAAAAGGTCAATGTTTGTTGTTGTTATATTAGATCCGGAGTTTCTTATGGTATGAAAAGTGAAGTAAATTAATATTCTATAAATTTTTAGTTGCAAATTGTGTTAGAATTAATATGCAAGTCATAATACAAATCTATACTACCGTTTATATACGGGCATATAGGGTCACACACTTTAGCATTTAGACACCAATTATTATATATTGTTCATATATATAATTTATAACATATAATTTGAAAAGCATTATTTAATTAAATATGATTTAATTAAATTTTTTAAAGAAAAAGTTTTAAGTAGTAGAGTGGTTGAATTATATATAATTTGGTTAACAACTTCAAAAGAGTCATATATTACTCCATATTTCGTTTGGCATAAAGATGCGAAAGCAACACAAATAATTAAAAAAGGTTTTCAGTGGTATTTAAAGATTAGACTACTTGTCCAACATGCAGTTTTTGAAACCACTCTCACTTATTCATGATATACAAATCAAAATGAATATTTTGCTTCTATGGACTCCACTGAAATAAGAGTTGATCTAGATCAACATCATGACCTTACAAAGGGTTGTGTTGAATTTGTTCCTCCAGCTGAATACATGGTTCGGCCACCAATGCCACCATTATATTTTTTCTTGATCGATGTATCAATATATTCCGTTAAAAGTGGAATGCTTTAGGAGCAATAGGAAGATTGTGAATTTATTTTGCTCTTCAATGTTGTAAACAATATTTGATATTGTTTGAGGTTATATACGGACTAGCATCCGATTGGTGTTGTTCGAGGTGCTGTGTGGATCAACCATGGAGATATTCATACACTTTGAATATATGTTTCAACCTAGACATGAAGAGTTCTTTCTACCATTTTTGCATCGCTCGTTAAAGGTATATCTAAACTCCACTTTGTGAATTATTTAGTTGACAATTATTAGTGGTGTAATTGAATCTTGTTGGGATCGTTAATCGTGTGAATGTTTTACTTGAAAGTTTATAATAAAATAAATGATGTTTATTTTAAAGTTAATAAAAGATGTTTATTTTACATTCCGCCGCGATTACACGGTTTTCCATCGGTGGTATCAGAGCCGCTTTTACACCATCTTAATTGTCTCGTGATTTTCTTTAGATT
This sequence comes from Rutidosis leptorrhynchoides, assembly GCF_046630445.1. Taxonomy (NCBI): domain Eukaryota; kingdom Viridiplantae; phylum Streptophyta; class Magnoliopsida; order Asterales; family Asteraceae; genus Rutidosis; species Rutidosis leptorrhynchoides. Next base: position 101,023,791 of record NC_092341.1, on the reverse strand, counting down.
TAGCTTTGTGGTGTATTGGTCAAAGTCAAAACCTTTTTGGGTTTTAAAGTCAACTCGGTTGATCTAGACTTAACCTCATGCCGCACAAATATGGTTGAAAGAATATCACTACTTTAAATTGTAGATTTAATTATTATGGCTTGAATAATTGTTATAATTGTTGAGTGTTTATTTTCATGATTATACACATGCATTGTAACCATAGACAAGCCATATGTAGATTTTTAATAATGAAGTTATTAAAATTATGATTGCATACATAGACCGTAATGCCCCGACCTATGTGTTTGATTATATGTGAATGTTATGATTGTTGGTCATGGCAATTTTAAGCCATGTTGGTTATTGATTTATTGAAAGGCTATTTTGAAGTCAAAGTTGTATTATATTTATTTTTTATTTTCATAGTATTGTATTTATGTTTATTCTAAATTGTAAAAGTATTAGATTAGTTGTATTTTTCAATTTTAAATAAATACAATAAGATGAAGATTGGAGATAAAGATGCAACATGAAGTTTGACTTAGAACATGGCGAACATGTCAAGTTAACAACGGTGGCGTTTGAAAATTTTTCA